>NC_039367.1:3369411-3552313 GCF_003573695.1 Papaver somniferum
CATGCCAACCATGCCAGACACATCTCCGCGCCAAGGCAGGCCAACCATGCCAGCCGCACCACTGTTCCAATGGCAAACCATGCCAGCCACGTCTACCGCGCCAAGGCATGCCAACCATGCTAGCCGCACCATGCGCCAATGGCATGCCAAACCCTTGGCCCCACCATGCCAAGCCAACCGCACCTTGCCTTGGCCCCAACCATGCTAGCCGCACCATGCGCCAATGGCATGCCAAATCCTTGGCCCCACCATGCTAAGCCAACCGCTCCTTGCCTTGGCCCCGACCATGCTAGCCGCACCATGCGCCAATGGCATGCCAAACCCTTGACCCCACTATGCCAAGCCATTCGCGCCATTGGCTTTGGCCCCACCATGCCGTCCTTCCCTATGCGGCTACCAAAACGAAGGCGTGCGACGATCAAAGGCCACCCTTCCATCCTAGATGCAAATCCTACCCGTCCAAGGTCGTCAAACAACGCATAGTAACCTTTGGCCCAAAACCCTAGTTTTGGCCACGCCAAGACATGGCATGCCACATGTGCCAATGGCATGCCAACCACCATGCCGGCCTTCCCCATGCGGCTACCAAAATGAAGGTGTGCGACGATCAACGGCCACCCTTCCATCCTAGATGCAAATCCTAGCCGTCCAAGGTCGCCAAACAACGCATGGTAACCTTTGGCCCAAAACCCTAGTTTTGGCCACTCCAAAACGCGTCAAGGCATGCCATGCCACATGTGCCAATGGCATGCCAACATCCTTGCCACGCCATACCATGCCGGCCTTCCCTACGCGGCTATCAAAATGAAGGCCTGCAACAATCAACGGACACTTTTTCATCTAAGATGCAGATCTTAGCCCTCCATGGTTACCAGCTAACACATGGCAACCTTTAGCCCTAGTTTGGTCGCGCCTAGACAAAGCCAAAACCCTAACTCTTGACCACGCCTAAACTGGGAAATATGAAAGCCATACTGATCATACTTTCATGCCACTGGCTACCAAAGGAAAGGTTGCAATAATAAACGACTACCTTCCTCTCAAGATGGAAAATCTCGACCGTTGAAGGTCACCACCGAGCCGACAAGTCTCCCAAGATCAACTTGCCAGACAACAACAACATGCTACATGTTTTCCACGAAAACACTCGAGACATCAACACATGTCACAAACTAGGGGATGCTCATTGGGTATTGGTTTGGAGGTTTACAGCGTGCGGCGTACACTACGCTCGTTATAAGAAAGTGTCATAAGAATGATGTGGTTAGTAAATACAGGGAGTAATGGTGAAACGCTTTCTTTTATGGAACATCAATTCCAAGCGTTACCGTTTACCACCTCCTCCCATTTACTCACCAGTTTTCCAGTTCTTAATGAGACCAGAGTACGTTTCACTTCGACTTGTATAAATAGGCATTACCTATTTCCACCAAACAACAAGTTCGGGTCTGGAGGATACAACACTCAGAAAACATTTTCTAGCTTTCCATCTGTTAGCTTCCCACTTTCTGATACAAGTCGTAAGAAAACTACTCTTTCAGAATCAACTATTCTGGTCTCAACACTCTCTTCGCTTCCCTCCCCAAAACCAACCCTTCTCCTTCACTTTGTGACCGAAGCAAGTATGGAACGGCCATTTCTTAGTTTAGGCCGGATTTGTACAGATTGATCTCTCGAATCTAAAGTACTCTCTTGCAGTACATTGTTTAGGGTTTAAATTTGTTTCTCACCCACACATCCGAAATTACCAAAATCAGCAGAAACCGTTTTCACCCTCATACAGTAATAAAAATATATATTTAGAAAAATGTAACGGGTCGATAAGAATTTTAAAGGTTATTATGTTTCTTTATCAAAAAATTTATTATTTACTTAATGAAAGTTATTTATGTAATTATAATACATTTATAATAATAATTAATAACATATTTATTATAAGAAATTAATGATACAATAATAATATAAACAACCACAACCATGGATTTAGCTTTCCCAAAAATGCATCCTGGCCACTCTTTATCTTGCCTAAGTTGTCCGTGCTTTATTTTATATTCTTGATGATTAAATGGATGAGTCAAAGTGAAGTGAAAAATGTTCTAAGCACCATAAAAATATCCATAATAAGTTCTCGGGGTGGTTTTTTCATTTTTTATCTAAAAATCTCCGACTATTATCTAATCTAATACGAAAATCGAAACAAAATACTCAACCCTCCTTCATTCTGGACCCACAAAAAATTGATGTGGATAATTCTGATGACAGTATAAGAAAATGAAGTTCTCTGAATCGTTATAGCCCCTCAAAACTAACAAAAAGAAACATAATGTAGAAACACAGAATTGAATGATCAAGAAATCTCATTCATTGAAGACGCATGATATGTAGAGGAGACACAGACTGACACGGACCATACAGCTAGGATATAACTAAGATACAGCTAAGCATAGAAAGGACCACACAAGGAACACACACTAACAGACAGGTGTAATAACAGAATAATTATATCTAATAGTCTAACATACTTTAACATAATTGTATCTAACAGTCTCTAACACTCCCCCGCAAATGATGTACTAGGTAGAAAACTGGGCAATGACATAGTGCATCATTTGACTCTGTAACCTGAAAAACAATTCCTTTGGAAAGCCCTTTGTAAACAAATAAGCAATCTGATGCAGAGTGGGAACATATTGCACTTGAACAAAGCCAACAGCCATCAAGTCCCTAATAGTATGAAAATCAATTTTAATGTGCTTGGTTCGAGCATGGAACACAGGATTTGCAGCAAGACTTCTAGCTCCAAGATTGTCACAATATAAAGTACAGGGAGTAGAAATTTGAAAACCCATCTCATTCAGGAGATAAGAAACCATTGAACTTTAGTTGCAGTGACTTCTAAGGCTATATACTCAGCTTCTGTGCTTGATCTGGAGATTGTAGGTTGCTTCTTAGAAGACCAAGCAACCAAATTAGGACCCATAAACACACCATATCCAGCAGTAGACTTTCTTGTATCGGGGCATCCACTATCACTGTGAGCATACAAAGTAGAACAATCACATGTTGTAAATTCAATCCCAGAGCCTAAAGAGCCTTTCACATATCTCAAAATACTTTTGGACAATTGTAGATGCACATCAGTTGGTTGGTGCATAAACGGTGATACATAATTGACAGCAAAACTTAAATCTGGTCTAGACATAATCAAATATTGAAGTCCTCCCACTAAGCAAAACTTAGTGGGATGCTCTCTTACCAGCAGCAAAACTTAAATCTGATCTGTAACCAGCAGCTTCAGTCAATAAGGAACCATCATAGAGAGATGCTCTCTTACCAGTAGCAACTGGAGTCTTGCAGGGATTGCATTCAAGCATATCATGTTTCTTTGGTAACTCCAGAGAATACTTTTTTTGTGTAAGTAACAAGGTATGAGTATCTGCATTCCAATCAGCATCAATTCCCAGAAAGTAATTTAAATGCTCCAGATCCTTCATAGCAAACTCAACTTTCAAAACTTGAATGAAGTTAAAATTTTGGGACTGAGAAACCCCCACTAAAATAATGTCATCAACATAAACTAGAAGTACCATCTTGAAGAAAATAGAACATTGAATTATCGTTCACAGAATGAAGAAAACCATTTTTGAGCATAAAATTGTTGAATCTCTCAAACCAAGCTCTAGGAGCTTGTTTGAGACCATAAAGAGATCTTTTCAATTTGCACACATAATCTGGATGTTCGGGATTGACAAATCTTGGTGCCTGTTTCATGTAAACATCCTAATTAAGAAATCCATGAAGAAAAGCATTTGATACGTCTAACTATCTCATGAACCAACCATTGCTAACAGCTAAACTGAGAATGCATCTAACGGTGGAAAACTTGACTACATGACTGAAAGTTTCTTCATAGTCAACTCCATCAATTTGACTATATCCCTGAGCCACTAATCTAGATTTAAAATCAATCAAGAGTGCCATCAGGTTTTAGTTTTGTCTTATGTACCCATATACATCCAAGAACATTCATACCAGGAACAAAAGGAACTTCCTCAAAAGTATCATTACTAATCAGTACTTCGTGTTCATTTTTCATAGACCTAATCCATCTTGGATCTTTCATTGCTTGTCTAAAGGTCTTTGGTTCAACTAAGGAATCAACAAGAGCTGTAAAAGCTGTAGGAATTGGATGTTTGAGATCAGTTCTATAAATCGAAGCTACCCATTTATCATCCAAACCTTTTCTCTTACTAATACCATATTGAGATTTCGTATGCATTTTAGTAGCTACTGAACTAGAAGAAATGGATGAAGGAGTAGTAACTACCTGGTAAGCTGAGGAAGTAGAAACTTGTTTCTCAGGTTGTTTCTCAGTTGCTGAAGTAGAAGTATCAGTTTTGTCCTTTAGAAGATATGATGTATCAACAACACCACAGTTAGCTTCTGGAACTGTAGAAGATATAGTCTTTCTAGCAAAAGGAAAAACTTGCTCATTGAATTTTACATGAGTTGTAATATAAACTCTATGAGTCTTATAATCAAAACATCTACATCCTTTATGAAAAGGACTATAGCCAATAAAGACACAAATAGATGACTTAGGACTCAATTTATCCTTCTTATAAGGAGACAGATTTGGAAAACATAAGCATCCAAACACCTTTAGAAATGAATAATCTGGTGATTTAGAGAATACTACTTCAAATGAACATTTATAATTCAGTAGTTTTGTAGGAGTCTTGTTGATCAGATAGGTAGCACATAGAAGAGAATCAAACCAGGAGTACTTGGACATGGAAGCATTAAATAAGACTGCATTACCCATTGCAGTGATTTTCCTATGTTTCCTTTCATCAGCTCCATTTTTCTGATGCAAATGAGGACAGGAAATCCTTAAAGAAATGCCATTATTATCAAGAAACTCCTTAAAAACTGCTTTTGTTAACTCCAATGCTCCATCACACTGAAACTCTTTAATATTTGAATTTAACAAGTTTTCCATTAACTTTTTGAATAAGGCAAAACAAGACAAACTATCTGACTTTAGATTCATATGATATATCCAATTGAATTTACTAAAGTCATCCATGAACCGAATATAGTACTTATATACTAAAGTATAAGTAACAGGTGCAGCACCCCAAACGTCACAATGGACCAAAGGTAAAACACTATCTGAAGTAGATAAAGAACTTGACAAAGGCAACCACACAGTCTTGCCCAACTGAAAAGAAGCACAAACAGACTCAAAACTACTATGTGATAGTTGAATTGAAGAAGAGGCTGCTAGTTTCTTTATAATATTTGATGCAGGATGACCAAGCCTTTGGTGCCAAATGTCTGGAGCAGCTTTAACAGATGCAGAAGCAGCAAAGTGTGGAGCAGAGAGCATAGGAAAAGACTTCACAGGATATAAATTGTTATGCATTTTCCCTTGAGCAAAAATCTGATTAGTCTTCAAAGATTTGATTTTATAACCCCATGGCAGAAATTCAAATGAACAATTATTATCAGCAGTAAATTTTTCTATAGACAAAAGATTATACTTGATAGAAGGCACAAATAACACATTTTTGAGATCAAAAGATGTACCAGAAGAATTGAATATCTTACTAGATCCAGTTAAGGTAATAGGAATAAGCTTAACATCTCCTAGCATAACTTGTTATGCACCCTCATATTCCTCAGTATCATCAAGAAGTGTAGAATCATTTGTCATATGACCAGTGGCACCAGAATCTGGGATCCAAATGGGACCAGTAGAGCTAACTCCCCATTGTCCACTAGTAGTAGAAAAAGCATTTTGAGTAGCAAGATTATGTTGTTCAGTTAGATTTCATCGATTGGTAGAAGAAGAAGAAGCTTTCATTCCTGCAAAAGCCTTTTGCACAGAACCTGCAGATCTTCTAGGTGGAGATTGTCTAGATGGTGGCTTTTCTACGACAGCATATTTATACCTACACCTAGTAGCAAAATGGCCTAGCTTGTTACAAATCTGACAAGGAATGGAATTATAATCAAATTCTTGCTGAACCACTGGATTGAATTCACGTTTCTCACCTTGACCAGAACTAGAGGAACCTTGAGTAAACTGTGGAGAAAAGGAAGAAGATGCACCATGACTAAACTTTGGAAAATAAGCACTAGAAGCTGGTTTATTTCCAGAGAAATCATAAGACTTGTAATGCTTGACATAAAAAGCAGATGTTGTAGGATCTTTAGTTAAGAAAGAAGTAGCATCATCATCTTGATCTTTCATCCATTGTTTCTGCGTAACCAATCTAGATCGAAGCTCAGAAAAAGATAGAGGTGTTTCTCTATTTTTCATTATAATAACAAACTGAGAATAATCACGGCCTAATCCAGACAGAGCATACATAATAAGATCTAAATCCGGCATCGGCTCACCAATTCCATCCAAAGAATCCGAAATTGACTTAATCTGCTGTAGGAAATCAAAGATTGTAGAATTACCTCTACGAATTGAATGTAACTGTGGCCTCAGCATATTTTTCCTTGCGAAAAACTTCTCACTAAAGATTCTATCCAGATGAAGCCATTTCTCTCTATATTAATGTTTTCCAAGCAATTCTTTAGCCAGAGAAGAAATAACAGTAGCATTGATACAAGACCAGCAAAATGATCCAAAGATCTTCATTCAGCAAACACAGGATTAGCCACTGGAACATTGTTCTGCATCATAAATGGAGATTCTGGAGGAATAGATCCATCTACAAAACCAAACAAGTTCGTACTTATCAAGATCTAAGAAAGCTGATCTTTCCAAATAAAGAAATTTGATCCATCCAGCTTAGTAGAAACAAAGTTAGAAACGTTTGGAAATGGTAGAGGATTGATTCGAAAAGTTGAATGTGGAAAATTATAAAAAGCAGAATGAGAAAATTGTGGTGGTGGTGGTGGTGGATTTTGATTTTGAGGTTGCTGAAGAACAGGTGGTGTAGTCATTGAAGACGAAGCTTGATTTGTGTTGATTGTTGTTGTTGTTTAAAGAATTCATGGAATTCAAGGTTTTTCTCACCATTAATGGTGGTTGAAGATTATAGTTAGGGTTTGTAGGGATCGGTTGATATCTGATTCCATGTAGAAATATAGAATAGATTGATCAAGAAATCTCAGTCATTACAGACGCTTGATATATAGAAGAGACACAGACTGACACAGACCATACAACTAGGATACAACTAAGATACAGCTACGCATAGAAAGGACTACACACTAACAGACACGTGTGATAACAGAATAACTGTATCTAACAGTCTAACATACTTTAACATAATTGTATCTAACATTCTCTAACACATAATTTGACACCATGTTTACAATTCCCATGATTTGTCACCATGTATCTCAATCTTGGGATATCATATACCCTATTCCTACGCACATATCAAACAACTAATTTTTTCACTTTAGCACCCATTATTGGTATGCTAAAGAGCCAAACATATCTGCTTGTATGTCAACGTTAACATATAAGCATACACGATAGACTTTCCAGCGAGCAATAGACAGTCCGTCGCTATATGGTCAAAATATCGATCGTTGGTCTTTCCAGCACCAATGATGGTCACTACGTCGTTCGCTGGCTTGATCATCTCTCATCAAATCCTCATCCAACGGCAATAATTTCCCTCCTCTATAAATACCCAATTTCAAACTCATTTCAACTCACACCTGAATTTTTAAACCGCTCTAGAATTTCTCAATCTTCTTCAAATCTAAAAAAATCACACCTTATCTACAATTCTTAATTTCTTATGTATGGATTCATAATATCAAAGTCAAGGTAAAGGTAAAAAAACCAAAGTCCATAGTGTAAAATATAACCTCATTGAAGATGAATGCATTTGTCGTAATTACTGATTTTTTTCAGTTATTTTTTTTCCTTTGTCGTATTTATTGATATATTTTGTTTTCATTTGTCGTAATTATTGATTTCTTCTTCTATTTTCCCAATTATTATTTTTTCTTAAAATTATTATTATTCATTATTTTTTACGTGTTTTCTGAGCCTTTTGTTTGCTTTATTTTGTGCTATAGAATAGTTAGAAGAGTCTCGATGTGGTAGAGACTACTAGAGAACATAAAATTGTTAAAAGTGTTAAAGTGGTTCTAAAGATGCTCCAAGAAAGTGTATCAAGCTTAATCTAAGGTATATGGTTAGTTCTTTTTTAGGCTCATTTAAGTGGAATGATTGCATCTTAGTTGCATAATTTTTTCTTCTAAAAACACCTATAAATACACAAATATTAAAATAAGTAAAAAAATGGGTACTAATGAATTAGACAATAGAGATCAAATCAAACATAAAGGTGTATCTACCAAATACCCCCAAACTTATTATATGTTATTCCTCGAGCAAATCTGATCTAGAAGATAAAATCCTAACTCACTGTCGTAGGCATCGCGAGTGCACTTAGCGTGTGCAACAATCCTTTGAACCCATAGGTGTCCCTAGTGGTCGGGTTATCGTCTTGTAAGGATTTACAAGAGGTTTACCCACAAGAACTTTGTTAGAGCATTGCTCGGTCGAACTCGCATGCGTTGATATCTCAAGCATGTTTGTCAATATTAGTGATCAAAACTATAAGTCTTGATTTCTAGTCTACTATAGCTAAGGTCTCGGACTAGGATAGAAAGTGTAGTTGAGCTCAAGAACTCCATGGAAATCATCATACAAGACGAAGGACTACTCAAGGAACTGGTGGATCTTCATCGACTAAAAGGTATGTGGAGACTTGAACTTATCTATCACTCAAAAGTCTATTTATCTCCTATCTTGAGACAAAAGTCGTTTTTCTATATAGACTTAGATTATACACATTTGGTATTTCGAGCCGAGTTTACCTCGCCTATCTATTTCTTGAAATATGTGTTGGTAAAGCTTTCGCTTTAGCCAAGTTCATCTTTACCTAGTGATGAAAGTCATGTTATGTTTCAATCACTTTGAAAATTGATATGACGAGAAATGGTTTGTGAATAACAACTGTATAACGTCCTCTGAGAATGTTTCAAAGATTGAAATGAGAGTTTAGACTATATAAACATTTAGAGGATATGAGCATTGTTGTGGAAACACATATATGTATAAGTCCTTATTGCTTGAACCGAAGTTTGTGAACTTTGTTGATCAAGTGAACCGGAATAGTGCGTGAGCTAAGTCCGCGAACTCAGTCCGCGAACCCAGTCCGCAAACTGGCGAAGTTCTCAAACCCGATAATTTCTGCTGGAGTTTGTGAACTCCATCCGGGAACTTGAGTAGGTTATGTCTAAAAACGATGTTTAGTGAACTTATCTTTATAAACTAAGGAATGCAATTGCAAACCGTGGGTAGAGAGTTCATGAATCGATTCATGTTAATCAAATCATTTTTGCTTCAATTGTGTCTTGTGTAGTACATAAGATTTCCTTGCAATTGAACAACTCTCTAACTAGTTCATTTGAGTCATTTGAACTAGTTAGGGTGAAGAAGAACATGGTTGATATGAAAGTGATCATATGGCTAACTATTTGATTAACTATTGTTGAACCAACTAATGTACAAGTTTGGGTACGGTTACACAAGCCCAATAACGTTCATTTCATTTGTGTATAACAAGCTATGTTTTCGATCTAACGGTTGATAAATATTAGCTTGAATCTAATCAGGTTTTCATCTAACGGTGAATATTGAATGTTTTATTACTAAGCTAACGTTGATTGCAAACCTTGATTTGAAAGACTATATAAGGGAGAACTCTAGCAACTGGGAAGCCTAATCCCCACACATTCTATGTGATACTAGTTGTGCTAAGCTAGAGTCGATTCTCCTTTAACCTTTGGTTTCTTCTTCTAAACCAGGTTAACGACTTAAAGACTTCACTAGGATTGTGAAGCCAGACCGATACTACTTTTCTTGTAGTTGTGTAATCTGATCTTGTTGTTTCTATCATACGAGTATAATTATAATAATTGGCTTGAGATTTCTATCTCCGATAGGCAAGATAAAAGCAATCACACACATCTTCGTCTCATCGTTTGTGATTCCACAATATCTTTTTTCGCTGCGTCGATTAAGACTATTATGAGGTGATTGATAATACTAGGTTGTTCTTCGGGAATATAAGACCGGTTTATCAATTAGTTCTTTTTCACCTTGATTTATCAAAATACGGAACAAAACTCATAGGTATATTCGTGGGAGACGGATTTATCTATTATCATAGAGTTTTCAGTGTGATACAGATTTGTTTATTAACGTCTTCGACTTTGGGCCGTAGCAACTCTTAGTTGTGGGTGAGATCAGCTAAGGGAATCAAGTACTTAGCATCCTGCTGGGATCAGAGACGTAGCAGCATAACTGTACCTTGGATCAGTGTGAGATTGGTTGGGTTTCAACTACAGTCCAGACCGAAGTTAGTTTGGAGTAGGCTAGTGTCTGTAGCGGCTTAATACAGTGTGTATTCAATCTGGACTAGGTCCCGGGTTTTTCTGCATTTGCGGCTTCCTCGTTAACAAAATTCTGGTGTCTCTGTTATTTCTTTTCCGCATTATATTTGTTTATATAATTGAAATAATACAGGTTGTGTGTTGTTCAATCAATTAGAATATCCGACCTTTTGGTTGTTGATTTAAATTGATTGACACTTGGATATTGGTCTTTGGTACCATCCAAGTTTATCTCTCTTGTATTTAAATTGAGACTCGTAGTTTGCTTGAGTAAGATTTAAATCGAGAGATAGAGATAAAAACTCTTTGATATACTTTTATATTGATTGAGTCTAACTGTCTAGTTGATTCTCTATAAAGTATATTGGAGTTTGTCCATAAAGATTGCTAAGGGAAATATTGGGTGTGGTTGTTAGACCCCCTCTTTTTCAAACTTTATTTCGAATTGGTCACATGTATCCAAAGAGGCATGATAGGACATAAATTTTCTCAACCTATTGCCAAGTAACTAAAATGAAAGAGAAAAATTTACCAAAATATTCTCTCAACAACATGAGACATCCGTTCAAACAGAAGAGATAGATCCGTTAAACAAATGTAACAACATCGAGAGAGATATTTTTACTCAACAATGGAGAGATGTCAACTCTATAGTGGCATTAACATCGGGAGAGAAATACCCACTCATCAGCTGGTCTTATTCGCTCCACAGCGGGCAAAAGAGTATGTGTAATGTGTTGAACCAGTGCCCGAAAGGTCTTGTACCAGATGGAAAGCGGGTTAACAGAGAAACCAATATGCATTTCTCTTCGACTCTATCATAATGCTCAATAGCAACAACATCGTCTTCGGCTTTAACTGTTGTTAGAGCATTGCTCGGTTGAACCCGCCAAGCGTTACTATATATGTCAAGGTTGGTTATCATATTTTAGTATCAAAATTCAAAAGTCGCATGATTAGATTACTAGAGCCGACCTTGCTAGGTTAGATTAGAAAGTCTAGAAATGCTGAGACATACAAGTATTACTGTGAAGGCCCGACGAATCCGAAGACGTATTGACATCAACGAAGACATCATCCTTCTACTTGAGGTTAGTTATACAAGACTTGACTTGTTTCCATTTATATTTCAATACTTTCAAGTCTTTTAGATTGAAAACATAACATGCGAAGTTATATACATGAAACTCTAGTATTAGAGACTTGATCATCTTATTATGATCAAAGTGTAAAGCAACAATACACGAAAGAGCAAATTTCATATTCAAGTAAAGCAACATACAATAAGCAGATTTTATATAAATGTTGAAGACTTACAATATAAAGAGCGGAATTCTATATTAAAGTACGAAGACTTGTTACAAAAGAGCGACGAAATCAACAGATAAGAATTATTGGAGTTTATGATATCGAAGACAATACAAGTTGTGAAGATTCAAGTGGTAAAGTGCTTCTTTCATGGCCATACTAATTTTATTTCTTTTTTATTGTTTTAGTTGCAATATTTTTCTTCAAAAAATAAATAAATAAAATAGAAGCTCCTTATGGGGCACCCGTCTCCCAGAAAGAGCTTTTATTCAGTTTTCTACATGCGAGTTTAGAATTCCAAGATTGTTGTTCTGTTCATTTTCATGGACAAACCTGCTCAATTTGTTTGAATTAAGAAGCACGGTGATGATGTTATCAAGATATGTTGCGGACATTTTCACTCTAGATGTCTGATACCTTGGTTCAACAAAGTTGGTACTTGCCCGGTATGCTGCCATGGTATGAGGCCCTATCTAACGAGGTCAGTTCCAGCACATGTTGTTTTTCCACCGTAAGCTTGGTATATTGAAGGCGTAGACTACACAATGGAATGCTATCAACTTACAGATCCAAATGAAATACAACAGTCAAAATATTCAGAATTTGCTACTTACATTCTCTTCAGTAGAAGATGAAGATACAATTTTTTCTAAACAGTCTACCTAAAGCATTTTCACCATCTGACAGAAAAAAAAAAAGAAGAGCACTTGGTTGAGCAACTGCAAGTGAGTGAAACAGCACCATAAAAGTGAGAGTGTCCGGTGAAAGAGTTTAACATACACTTCCTGGATATTTATTGAGAAGCTTGAGTGTTATGTCACTGTGATCCTTTTGTCCTGGCCTCATTCCATTATTATATCTGGGTCATCATACTGAATTCATGCATGTTTAAAAAGTTTCATACTGAGCCAATGGAAATACACAGCCACCACGAGAACAGGAAGAGTCAACGGCACCAGGAAACAGTAGTACCTATTTATGGAAAATCCAGACAGAAAAATGTAAGAAACTCAAGTATTTACAAAGTGCAAGCAAGAATGGGTATATTTAACTTGACACCAAAAGAAAAGTTGGAAAAGAAACTTGTGATAATTGTTTCAATTGATTGTTCTTTAATGGTGAAGAGATCATTCGACGAATCCGTTAATTCTTTTACAAGTTTTAGTTCAGTAAACACTATACAACAACAGCTAAAATCAACCATTTGTGTTTTCTCTAAGAATTATACCAGTCTCTAATAGAGCTAAACTTTTCCAATGAAATGATTGCGTTATGAAAGTATAAAACCCCTACATAAATATGTTAAGACCAAGTGTGTCAATCTGTCTGCTCGGGATCTAGTAGAAAATGATATTCTTGATAGACACAACTCTAACTCGATTCACCAGAACTATACTCGATAATTGTAAAAAATATATGAAGAACTATACTCGATAATCTGTCTGCTCGGGAACTTACGCTGACAAGACAAAATTAGCTCTAATCATTGAGAAGGAAACAAACTAAGCCTTTCCTAATGAGCAATACGTGTGCATCACATACTCAGGAATATCATGCTCACAGTGTTTTGTTTTGGTACTGAGATTGTACCAGATTCCTGGACATAACTCACAGCAATGATACATCTCCATTGCTCAAATTTTCAGTAAATGTAGAATGCTAGTGAAAAACTCCTATATTCATTTCATTAGATATACTTCAATAATGGCACTAAAGTATCACAATAGAATAAATAAAAGGTCACCTGTCATTCTGAACAGCTGATACTATTTGATTGCTAGATGGTGGAAGAAGCTTGGAAATTATCGCCGAAAAGAGAAACAACAAAAAGGAAATGGAGCCGTAGAAAAGAAATAAGTATCCCCCAAAGACAGTTGCCTTTGCATCAATAGGTTTTGATGTGGTTGAACCGTTCGCCATCTCAGATTACTGTTTTCGGTGCTGGAAAGAAAGAGTCGCTTAGTTATCACCCAAAGCAACATTCAATGTTAGATTGCAGAGAAAGTACAATGGCATCATGTTTCATTGCAAAGACAGGGGTACAGCGATTTCGGGCACAACAAACAATATCAGATTTGAAATATTCTGATGTTTCGGGTAGAGTATCTAATAATATTCAAAAATTATCACCAAAACCTATCTATTATAACAAGTTTCCTTTGAGCCTTCTGGTGTTCTATGAAGATCCATTAGAAAGATATCTAGAGTGTCCAACTCCAAAGTGTTTGAGGAAGAGGAAGCCAGTAACATGCAACGTTCGTGAGTGATCTTGTTTAAACATTTGCATAAATTGGAGTCTCAGACATCCAAGGATGGAATAAAGCAGCATAAGCTCTCAAGCCCAGCAAAAGGCGAAAGCTCTTACGCGGCAACTGCGAATGTTCTTGAGAAACAAGCCTTTGGATTATCACATGGACTATATACAACTGACACAGAACAGTTTGTAATTTGTCTGTCCGAATTTCAACGAGCAAACTGTCTAAGTTCCACAGAGCAGAATCGTTCGACCTACTTGAACTACCTGACTTTAAAATCTCATTGAAAAAATTCGGGTTTTCTTAGAAACCATGTAAGAGCATAGTACCCACATTAAAGCTATGAAAAATGAACAGGCAATCAATCGCTACTGATTACTCAAAATGAGGTGCCTAAAAAAGATAATGTGATGTTAACCGATATTTCCAACCAAACAGTTCTCTTAAATGCTTTCCTAACTGCACCTCATACATACAACACGAGGGCACTTCTGATTTGCACAATAAACCAGATTCTCAATTTAGCATAAACAAACAAAGAACCTATTCACAGTACCTTCAAGGCTAGCAACTAGGCCAGAAAATACAATGCTCCGGGGATATAGAGATTAAAGTCCATTAAAAGGAATTTACATATGCATACCAAGTCAAAATAGAAGCCAAGCACAGTTGAGATAAATCAACTAGTTTGCACTGTGAGCATCATTGGTATACACAGGTGGAAGGATAGAGCCTTCACCCTCAACAAATCCAATATATGCGATCTCAAAAAACATCAATAGGAACCACTTATGTATCAAATTTTAAAATAAGTCCATACCAGTGTTTTAAGTTGCAACCGAATCATAGTTGATGGCCATACATCAGAAGAAAAAAAAAATCATATGCCAGTGTTTAATCCTATCACCAATAGTCATTATCCTAAGCAGCATAGACTAAGTTCAGTCACTCTAGTGCCCTATAGTAAATTCAAAAACTAAACCCCCATATACCCATCAATTTATAAGACTAAACCACAATTTTGTCATTACGATAAGCACAACTAAAGCATCATTTACAAGACCTTATTAAGTTCCAACGAGCCTACAACAATATTAAAGCCTAAACCTTCAAACACATCTTTTTTTTTATTTACTATTTAGGCATTTCCTTATTAGATTAGCATGACTGACACAAAACAGTTTTGATCTATCTATCGTTGTAACTAGTCAGAAATCTCGTGTGGAAAGCACAGCTCATCGCACCTCGAAAGATGCTGCTTTTGCACAAATACAGATATTCATCATCCTGTGTTTACAACAACAGAGGTTTTAAAATAAAGAAGATGTATAGTATTACAAGGTTTTGCATCGGTTGATGATCAACAAGTAACAGAATAAATACACAGCTGACAAAGTGAAAAGATGGATGACTTTGAATTTTATAATAACCCTAACAATTATAAACTTATTGCTTTGAGCCTTCTGGTATTCTATGAAGATCCGTTAGAAAGGTATCAAAAGTGCAATTCCAAAGTCCGAAGTGTTTGAGAAAGATGAAGCCGTTAATATGCAATGCAAGGTTTGTGATCTTGTTTAAACATTTGCATAAATTGGAATCTCAGACAACCAAGGAAGGATAAAGCAGCATAAGCTCTCAAGCCCGGCGAAAGGCTATAAAGCTCTTAGGCGGCAACAGTGAATGTTCTTGAGAAACAAGCCTTTAAATTATCATCATGGACTATATAAGACGGTTTCTATAACATCATTAATGCCTAAACCTTAAAACAATGTTCCTATAAAATCAGCATGGCTAACAAAAACCAGTTTTGATCTATCTATTGTTGTAACTAGTCAGAAATCTCGTGTGGAAAGCGCAGCTCATCGCACCTCAAAAGATGCTGCTTTTGCACAAATTCAGATGTTCATCATCCTATTGTCAACAACAATAATATGATAGTTTTGTGTACCTTAGATGAACAACGGATGGATGAATTTGAATTATTTTAGGCACAAAAATCAATCATCACATGAATAATTGTTTTGTTTTAGTCCCAAAACACAATCAAATATTGTAAATTTGCTGCTAAGTGCTAACATACACATTCAACCAAAAAAGAAATTCACGGAACAAACAAAG
Source organism: Papaver somniferum (assembly GCF_003573695.1). Taxonomy (NCBI): domain Eukaryota; kingdom Viridiplantae; phylum Streptophyta; class Magnoliopsida; order Ranunculales; family Papaveraceae; genus Papaver; species Papaver somniferum. The sequence continues at coordinate 3,385,542 of NC_039367.1, forward strand.
ACATACCAGTACTGAACTCCCCGGTGTAACCCTAGATTCAATTCCCGATTACTTATTCAGAAGCGATGAAATAAATGAAAAATTAGGGGTAACGGAAACAGTACCCGACCTACTACGCGTAAAGCATCAGATGAAGATTTCGTCAATTACTGTGAAATCGTAGGAGACGGTCGTTCTGGCGGCATGACAAAAGATTGTTTTTTTCTTCTAAGTTGATGAGAGCTCTTCTACTTTATAAAGAACCATTTTTTTAGAACCATCGTTTTTTCTGGGGACAATAAGTCATCTTCCCTATAGTTATAAGGGGCGTACTAAAGCGTTGAAATAACTAACTATCCTTAACCCGATTTAATTTAAAACCAACCTAATAACCATATGTATATATAACCACCTCCTCCTTCCACCACCGCCGATTACCACCACCACCACCTCCGATTATCACCACCACCAACCACCGATTAACACCACCACTCCGATTACCACCACCACCGCCTCTACATATATATATGTAGCTTAATTTAAATCATTAACAAAGATATTCTCACAAACCCATTACTTGTCATTCGTTTTTGGTTGAAAAAATGAGAAGTAATCATCAAAATGAGTTGAAAATGGAAGTTGCAGAGAGGATTAATGGAGGTTTTTTCTTTTTCAGAGAAAGGTTCGGTTACGTCGCAAAAATAAAGTCTCAGCCGAACTTTTAGTTCGGTTACGTCGCAAAACGTTCGGTTTCGTCGCAAAAAACTGGGTTATCACGAATTAATTTTTTTCTTAACCGAACTCAGAGTTCGATTGATTCGCTAAAAATACTTTTAACCGAACTTTACCTTTGATACAAAAGAAATTATAGAAACTCGGTAACCGAACTCTATCTATTAAGGCAACAAATAAATTCCAAAATAACCGAACTACGGGCTAATTCCATATATGCATTTGCAAGTGCAGTTCGGTTGGATCGCAAAAATTGTTAAGTTTGCGAACCAACCGAACTTCTAACACTAGGTTACTTTTAACCTGCAGTTCGGTTGAGAGCTTGGTTGCGATGAAGTTTGCGAACCAATCGAACATACCTCTGTAAATCTTATTACTAAAGTTCGGCTACCTGCGTGTTTGAAGAAAGAAACCGAACTCTGTGTTCGGTTATATGTTCTTGACATTTATTAACCGAACTACGTGTTCGGTTACCTGTTCTTCACACTTGGTAACTGAACTACCCGAACCTAGCAGGAAATTTTTATAAAAATTTACAGTTTTATGAATATTTGGACCAATTCGACCAACATTATCTAAGTTTGAAGCATACTTGGGTACCCAAATACTCTTCCTCTGGTTGTGGTTGGTAAAATCCATCATTTTCACCATGTTTTTCTTCTTCATCTTCTCTAACTTTACTCTCTCAATAATTCTACTTCTTTTTAAAAAAATATTCATCTTTTAATTTAAGCTCACTAATTATCTTTAGCTTTATCATTTCACTAGTCATTACCCAAAATTAATCAGGAGGGTAATTTAGGTATTAATAGAAATATATAGATAAGGGATGACCTAGATTTACTTCTAATGTCTTACCCAAAATAAAACAATGGTCCCCCAAAAAAACAGTGGTGCCCAAAAAATCGTTCTTTATAAACTCTTTATATTGGGCTTGGGCAATGCCCTACTTTATAAAAAACGATTTTTTGGGACCATTGTTTTATAAGACCATCTACCTATAATTATAAGGGATGTCCTGAAGTAGTGACATTACTAATTTTCCCTTAACCCTAATTAAAATTAAAATTAAAACTAAACTATTAACTATCAAAGTTTAATCCAATCCTAATATTTTAACAAAAAACAAAAATCAGACTCTCCCCAACCCTAGCCGCACACGAACTGGTTTTGAGAAAGAAAAAAAATTCTTCTCTTATTCTTCTTCCTTTCAACATCGTCTTCATCGATTAATCGTCGATTCATAAAATTTTCTTCATCGATTAATCAATCAAGTATATGAATGGTTCTTCAAAAACAAACCAAAAGACTTCAAGGAAAAGGTCCCCCATTAGGACATCTAGCAAATCTCCCAACTGAAATTGAGAAAGAAGTGGAACCGGAAGGTGAAGTCATTATCGAGTATAATAGACGCAAGAAGAACCCTGATTCTGCCATGGAACTTATCCGCATGTATTTTCCAACAAACCCATTACTTTTAATTTGATTTTGATTGCTTCAGTTGAATAGAAATCATCAAAATATGGTTCAAATGGAAGATACAGTGTGTTGTTCGGTTTGGAGAAATTTTGAAAAAACCTAGTTTTGTAACCGAACTTCCTGAAAGGAAGAACATGAAGAAATGTTTGGTTACACCAGATTTAAAATTATGTTACCGAACTGGTAGTTCGGTTCGTTTGAAAAAAAAATTTAAGACTTCTTTGTAACAGAACTTTACCTTTGATACAAAAAAAAAACTATTTAAACTTTGTAACCGAACTTAGCTATTTTTACCACTATGTGGAGTTTGGATTAACCGAACTCTTGCCTAATTGCATATATATGTGTAGTTCAGTTCGTTTTTCTTTGTAACCGAACTTAGCTATTTTTCCCACTATGTGGAGTTTGGATTTAACCGAGCTCTTACCTAATTGCATATATGCATATATATATATATATATATATATATATATATATATATATATATATATGTAGTTCGGTTGGTTCACATATTTTATTGTTAAGATTATTGTAACTGAACTCATCTCTATATGCATATATCCACATGTATGAGTTCGGTTGCTCTACATTTTTCAAAAAAAAAATCTTAATAACCGAACTCTTTTCTAGTTGCGTATATGCATATATTTATGTAGTTCGGTTTGTTCGCAAAAGAAATGGACTAACCGAACTCTTCCCTAATTCCAAATATGTGGAGTTTGGTTTGTTCGCAAAAAAACTTGAGTAACCGAACTCTTCTCTGGAACACAATTTTTTTAGAGTTCGCCTATTGATTGGATGGTAAAAATATTTCTACCTCAAACACGAATCTGATGATGATTAGTTGATGATCGATCTGTTGCCTTTTCCTCCAAGTGAATAGTGTAGAGGATACCTGCAAAAAACCCTCTGATGCTTAAGTTATCTAGATTTTTTCACAAGAGTTTTTTTGGGGAAGGTTGCTTACCTTTAGGGTAGTGAACCCATGTATTTATACGTTGCGAATTAGGGTCTTACTCTAATGAAACGTCTTCACATGCCCTGTATACCTCCTTAACATAAATTGTATTGATTTTCCCTGCATGCCTCCTGGCATATTCCAGAATAGGAACCTTCCAGAACATTCCTCTAGGTTATGGAATTAGCCAAGCAAAAATGGGTGTAAGAGATCAAGCCCAAGAAATAGTGTAAAATGCCAAGCCCAAGTAGTTTGCTTATGCCCACGGTGGGGCATAAAAATATGCAAGGCAAACACAATGGGGCAGAAATTCCATTGAGCAACTGGCTTGACTCGGCTAACGGCTCAGCCCAGCTAGGTGGGGTGCAAACATCCTCAGTATAAAGAAATGGGGCGCAAACATCCGGGGGCCACGATAGTAATGTAACACCCCGTATATTTTAGCATGGCGCATGTTAAAGGATGCGCCATGACCCGAGATGAAGCTTCATCCGAAGCTTCCGTTGAGTAGAAAAAGGAATATTGGCCCTTGGCCAATGCGTTGGCAATGTTCAGCCAACATGGCTGCATATCGGGTTGGCAGCGGACAGCCAACATAGCCAACATGGCTGCAGATCGGGTCGGCAGCGGACATCCAACATGGATGGACATCGGGTTGGCAGTGGACAGCCAACACAGCCAACATGGATGCACATCTGGTTGGCAGTGGACAACCAACATGGATGGATATCGGAGTTGGCATTGGCAGTGGACAGCCATCTTGGCCGGTTATTCGGAAATATATGGAAACGGCCATGAATAGTAAAATAGGGAGTTGATGAATGATTTTTGATCCCCCAATTCAAGTTATAAAAATGTCAAGTTAACATATATAGGGAGGGGTACTTGGTTGAAGGTGCATACACGGACCATGCAACAAGTGAGATAGCCTTAGAGATGTACAGCCATCACGGCTGGACATTGGAGTGGCCTATGGGCCAAAGACGGAAGTACAACCATCACGGCCATTCACGGGACATGGATCAGTAAATGTTCAGCCGTTATGGCCGGACATTGAAATTGGCCTGTGAGCCAGAACTGAATGTACAGCCATTACGGTCGTACATCGCAGTTGGCCAGAATGGTAAGATGCAGCTATCATGGATGGGGAGTTGATGAATGATTTTTTCTCCCCCTATTTGAGTTGTAAAAAGGTTAAATTAACATATATATGGAGGGGTAGTTGGTTGATGGTGCATATGCAGACTATGCACCAAGTAAGCTTCATAGCTTAGCCGGAAGAGTATAAATGATGCCTAAGGCTCATTTATAGTTGTGTATCCTCGCGAAGAGGGAATTTGATGCTTAAGAATCGTTATGTAATATTACGCACCAAACGTGCATCACTTGGATGCATTTTGACGGAACGACCTATACAGACTAGGCCATTACCTTTATTGCTTGGCCACGGACTGGCAAACGAGTTGGTTTAAGTTTTGTCCCTTAGGGATGAACTACGGTCTGTGTTTGATCCCTTTAGAGTAGGGAAGGGTATGTAGGAAGCCGCAATGAGTTGCAGCATTGCTGGTCCAGCACTTTGTCTCTCATATCATCTAATTAGGAGACGATTGCGACATTCTGTCCTCTCATATCATCTTGCTCGGTACCTCGATGCAAGAGATGATTGTGTCCAAACTTGATGAGGTTGGTTGTATTCCATTCCTTGGATGCTCATACTTCCTATCAAGGCGTTCGACATAGGCTAAAAACCCGAGTGTCGTAATTTAGCTCAAAAGGAGTCCATTTTGATGGCCCAAAGATCAAGACATGTGATCTATAGATCCACATGGTCACCAGAATTTAGCCAAATTCCATCGTTTAGGGCCTCAAAAGGCCATTTTAGGAAGGTTTTTGTTTTCTTGATAAACCCTTCACGGAACAAGGGTAAGTTGGAACGATGTGGAAGCTAAGTTAGCTGCATCATGCTCCACGAGCATGCTTGCAAGGGAAAATGGACGTGCATTTTCCTAGCTTTGAGGCCCGGATCGTAGCTTCATCATGGCGCATCAGGGAAGTTACGTCCTGCGTGGCAACGCGTTAAAGGCGTAATTTTCCGGTCCGTCGCAGTTGGTATCAGAGCAAGTTCCGAGAAAACTCTAGGGACTGTGCGGAGTGGAATTGTCCATGAGTATTTTCCTTAATGGAAACTTAAAGTTGGAGAGTAAGCCAATTTTTGCGCAGAAAATAGTTTGTAACTGCTACGCCAGTTACTTTGCGAATCGAGTTGAGCTTGTTTCAGTACTGTGAGTTTTCCTGGCCTAAGTGGCACCCCACTTACGAGTGGATATCCGGAAGATTGTCTGAGATGGTTGGTAGACAATGGGACTGATCATCCCCACACGTTCGCACTGGCCAAGGGTGTGCGTTGTCAGGCCCGGCTAGCATCCCACTTACGAGTGGCAACCTGGATGACTGTTAGGGACGGTGAACAACTAGAAACTGTTCCATACAGTACTGTGCTAAAATCTTGTCATATCGATGACACCTTTCAACTTGTGAACCTTAGGGATTCCTAGGTGGTAGTATGGGATGCCAACTAGGATACCTGGTCGAGATATCCTCTTGGCACTGGCTAATTGTGATTCTTGGTATTGTTCTGGGAACTTTTGGATTCCTGGGCAGACGGTTGCTCAGAAGGTCTAAATTGTTGTTTACGATAACTTGAAAAAACCCGTGATTTCTGAGCATCTGGTATGGGACTTTTGCTCAGGAAATCCAAACCAAAGAAATTGTCCACAATAGCTTTGATTTTGAATTTCGAGGAAGAAATTCTTTGAAATGTGTGATAATGTAACACCCCGTATTTTTTAGCATAGCAGGTGCTAAAGGATGTGCCATGACTCGAGATGAAGCTTCATCCAAAGCTTCCGTTGAGTAGAAAAATGTATATTGGACCTTGGCCAATGCGTTGGCAATGTTCAGCCAACATGGCTACAAATCGGGTTGGCAGCGAACAGCTAACATGGCTGCACATCGGGTTGGCAGCGGACAACCAACATGGCTGGACATCGGGTTGGCAGTAGACAGCCAACATGGCTGAACATCGGAGTTGGCATTGGCAGTGGACAGCCATCTTGGCCGCTTATTCGGAAATATATGGCAACAGCCATGAATAGTAAAATGGGGAGTTGATGAATGATTTTTGGTCCCCCAATTCAAGTTATAAAAATGTCAAGTTAACATATATAGGGAGGGTTACTTGGTTTAAGGTGCATATATCGACCATGCACCAAGTGATATAGCCTTAGAGATGTACAACAATCACGGTTGGACATTGGAATGGCCTATGGGCCAAATATGGAAGTACAACCATCACGTCCCTTCACGTGATATGGCTCAGTAAATGTTCAGACGTCATGGCCGGACATTGAAAATGGCCTGTGAGCCGGAACTGAGTGTACAACCATTACGACCATACATCGCAGTTGACCAGAATGGTAAGGTGTACCCATCATGGCCTGAGGAGTTGATGAATGATTTTTGCTCCCCCAATTTGAGTTGTAAAAATGTAAAATTAACATATGTAGGGAGGGGTAGTTGGTTGATGGTGCATATGCGGACTATGCACCAAGTAAGCTTCATAACTTAGCCGGGAGAGTATAAATGATGCCTAAAGGCTCATTTATAGTTGCATAGCCTCGCGAAGAGGTCATTTGATGTTTAGGCATCGTTATGCCATATTGCGGACCAAACGTGCATCACTTGGATGCATTTTGGCGGAACGGCCTATGCGGACTAGGTCATTACCTTTATTGCTTGGCCACGGACTGGCAAACGAGTTGGTTTAAGTTTATGTCCCTTCGAGATGAACTACGGTTTGTGCTTGATCCCTTTAGAGCAGGGAAGGATACGTAGGCATCCGCAATGAGTTACAACATTGTCGGTCCAGCACTTTGTCTCTCATATCATCTAATTGGGAGATGATTGCGACATTCTGGCCTCTCATATCATCTGGATCGGTACCTCGATGCAAGAGATGATTGTGGCCAAACTTGATGAGGCTGGTTTTATTCCATTCCTTGGATGGTCATACTTCCTATCAAGGCATTCGACATAGGCTAAAAGATCAGGACATGTTGATATATAGATCCACATGATCACCAGAATTTAGCCAAATTCCATCGTTTAGGGCCTCAAAAGGTTGTTTTTGCCGTTTTAGGAAGGTTTTTGTTTTCTTGATAAACCCTTCGTGGAACAAGGTTAAGTTGGAACGGTGTGGAAGCTAAGTTAGCTGCATCATGCTCCACGAGCATGCTTGCAAGGGCAAATGGACATGCATTTGCCTAGCTTTGAGTCCCGGATCGTAACTTCATCATGGCGCATCATGGAAGTTACGGCTTGCGGGGCAACACGCCAAAGGCGTAATTTTCCGGTCCGTCACAGTAAGTTACTGAGTGATTCACAGGAAAATTGTTGCTTCTGCCAGACGGAACTCGATCCAGCCGTCGCCGCTGCCGGGCAAGGCGGTCGCCAGCTAACTGTTGTTGTTGACGATGATGACGCCATGATGACAGAATATTCTGACAGCGTTATGGTTAGTTGACGGTGTTATAATAGTAAGGGAATATTCTCGTTATATTCTGACGGCGTCATAACGGTAACGAAATATGCCGAGAATATTCTGTCCCAATCACCGTTGGATGACGTCATGCTGACATCTCAATCGCTAACGTCACTCTCGCTGACATCATGCGCGTGTGGCATCTACTGGTTGGTTGTTTCTGTTTGATTGGTACGCTGACGTGGCAGTGGTGATGGGCCTCCTTACTTGCTTAATTTGGACCTTTGCACATGGGCTTCTATGTATAGTTCTTGTGAGGCCTAGTGAGCCATATTTGACTAATAAGAAGAACATATTAGGCCCAAATAAGCCCATTTCTAGTGTAAAAATAATAGGGTACAAACATCTCCCCCTCTTAATCTATAACTCGTTATGGGTTAAGAAGTTCGGGTTCCCCAATTCTACTGGCAATTGAATTTGCATCATTCTGGAGTGTTGCATAACTCGCACCCAAGCGCGTTGGTCGGAGTGTTATGCAACTCGCCCCCAGGAATATAATTATTGCGCTGGAGTGTTATATATCTCGCCCCCAAATGGCTGAGGTGATATATAACTCGCCCCCAGTATGTAGTGGTGTCATGCTGCTCAATGTAGTGGTGTCATGCTGCTCAATACTCGCGCACGGGTGCACTTCCCTGCTGAATTTTGCTCGTGCATGGAATGAGAAGTTGATTTTTTCTGTTATCTTGAATTCGCGCAGGGGGACCAATCTTATTATTCAAGATGCGCGCAGAGTTTGAGATGTGTACATTTTCACATGACTGGATAGGTGAAATTGTTCGCCACATTTGTTGATGTCCCATATGATGGTTATACACTTGGAATAGAGTAAAAATGCTCGAATTGTGCATTCACCCTATCTGCGAGGTGATGTGGATTTTTAATTTGTTGTAGTAAAGAGTTCGTTCAAGACTTGTGAAGGTTCGATTTTTAAATTAAATTTCTAAGATAAACTTAAATAAAGTGATATAAAGATTTTAAAACTAGACCAAGACTCCGGATTCCACTATTCCTTTAACTGATTGGTTGATAAAGATTATTTCAAGAATTATTATTAAGCCCTTTTTCACATTAACTAACTAATATCTGTAAGTTTTCCAAACGTTAAATTGTAATCTCTAAGCATGAATTATTAAAGAAATATTTCTGAGCATAAGACATCAAATTGATTCACAACTAATTAAGAAAAACCATTTTCATATCATAAAACACATAATTACAATGATCTTAGTGGATTAAATTAAATTAATAATAATTGAAATTATAAAAAGAAATTACCAATCAAGCATAACTGAATAGTTTCCTCCGTCGCCTTGGTCAAGGGAGAATTAGCTCATCATCATGTTGGAAACACGCTCAAAAGTCTTGTTCAAAGTGTTTATAAATGATGAAAAATGGGATAAAATAATTAAATCCGAGTTTGTAACAATTATATTTGTTACAAACCGAACTATTACAGAGAACGGTAAATAGTAACTGCCGTTGATACTGTAGCGTAAACGACTGTCGCTTGTCCGTCTTATGTTCTTGGTGTTCTTCACAACAGCAAAAATGGAAGTTCTTTGCAACTTGATTTTCTCGCTCTCTAATGTTCTGAACTCTGCCTAATCACTTCGTAGACCTTCTACAACATCACAGCAGCCTACTTATACATCTCAATAACAATATATCTCGTCTTGATTGCAAAATATTCATCATTATTTTCCATGCAGGGTACGGATTTTTCTTCCTCTGATTTTGATTTTCACACGCTCTGCAGCTGTAAAATCTCCATATTTATCTTCTACACGCTCCAAATGGTTGCTTAACTCTGCCGTACATGTTTAAAACTCACTATAGCTCATAAAATCCTGTGATTGTCTCACTTTGTACACGTACTCCATGTTTTCTTCTCTCCGATGATGTAGCCCAAATTTACCGGCTCTGATGGACTTACCAGTCCTGTTAAGCTGAAACAGGCCCTATCCAACCAATTGTAGTGTTTTAATCTCCCTAGAAGTCGTCCAGAACCAAAATATCCATTAACGGGTTTATAAAATACGTAACTCCCTGAATTACGTAATCTGAGTTTCCAGCCAATTCTAACCCAAAACATTGATCGTACCATGCATGTTAAGATCAATAAAGTCGAACCATGAAGTTTCAGCCATTGAGTTTACTTCTAGCACGCCCAAAAATCAAGCCCTAATCTGTTCTTCAACTGCAACAGTTTCCCGCCAAAACTGGAATTTTGAACGATGAAGATGGGTGGCCCCCTATCCAGAGTAGGGGTGCGAATAGTGATTGGCGCCCTGGGTGCAAATAGTCAATAAGGTGCCCCTTATCCAAACTGAGAGTCGTAATAGCAAATCTCCTCCGGGGTTCCAAATAGCACTTTTTGAGAAACTTTTTCCACACAAGTGTATTTCTCCAAAAACACCTACACAAACATAAAAACACCATAATAAGTACAAAATCAAGCACTAACAATTGAGACACTGAGGACAATTCGACACAAAAATGTATATATCAAATACCCCCAAACTTATTATTTGCTAGTCCTCGAGCAAAATTAATCTAGAAAATAAAATGACTACACTTAGCACGTGCAACAAGCCGTTAAACTTCTAGGTGGCCCTAGCGGCGGAGTGTTGTCTCCGGAGGGTTTACCAGAGGTGTACCCACAAAACCTTTACTCCAGACCCTAGCTATCTACGCAAAACCTTGGAAGGCACTAATGAATCTCCTTGGTTGGCATACTCTCATTGACTACAGGAGGAAGTACCTGATGCAAAATTCCAACTGATGTACACGAGTTTGCACTTAGCATACTAAAATTAATATATAAGTGACAGAGCTCTACTCAGATAGTTTCTGGACATCATAACCGGAGTCAACCAATCACATGGAAAGATTAAGAAGATGGATAAAGAGAAAAAATCGATGGTTTAAAGTGAAAGGTGTTTCCCATATCTTTCTGAAGGCCTCTGCCAAGATGAACCTATCCTAATGGACTGAGATACCGGTCTGACTAATATCAACACAACTGACATATACAAGGGCACCAGTGGTCGACTTTATTGAATTTATTCCGGTTGGTCTGATGGTCTGGTCTCAACTTTTTTTTTTTTTTTTGGTATCTCAGTCACTCTATTTTACCTAGCAATGGTAACAACTTGAATCGTGTGCCCCACTAAATCACTTTAGAAATAAAAACAGAAGGGATTAAGATTCAATGAGATATGGCGAAACTACCATGTTTTTTTTAATTCTAACACCTGAGCTTTGTGATTTTATGAATAGACTCTTTATATGTTTCCATCTAATCGGATTGGTTCCTCAACTCCTACAACCAAGATGTTCCCATCCACTTAGATTGGTTAGTGCCAACCTTAATAAGCATAAATTTCTAAGCTATGGAGTTTATTTATTGCAACTAAAAGCTAACAAAAAGTTTCTTCCCCACCCCCAAAATTAAATCTAACATTGTCCTCAATGTTTCTAATGAAAGCGCAATACCAAAAAGTAAAGTAACATGAGGAATCAGTAAAGACAGAAGTCGGAAAGATAGTACCTGGGTGAACAGAGAAATCAAAAACTAATATACAACATACAATTGCCTCGATGGTCAATCAAGGGTAAGCAGGGTCCTCCAGAGGGACCTCCTCAACATCACCTGTAGGAAAGGGCTCTAAAAAGGGTTTCAATATCTGACCGTTAACCTTCGAATAACTACTACCATTCGGTGTCTCCATCTCAACAGCTCCATGAGGAAAGACAGTGCGAACAATAAAAGGATCCGTCCACCGAGAACATAACTTCCCGGGGAAAAGATGCAAGTGGGTATCATACAGAAGAACTTTTTGACCTGAAGAAAATGACTTTCTTAAAATATTCTTATCATTCACAAGTTTCATGTTGTTCTTATACTCCTTAGCACTATCGTATGCATCTTTACGAATTTCTTCCAACTCATTGAGCTGGAGTTTCCTATGGGCTCCTGCCTTGTCGAGTGAAAAATTTAGCTGCTTAACAGCCCAATATGCTATATGTTCTAACTCAACAGGTAAGTTACATGCCTTGCCATACACAAGTCGATAAGGTGATATTCCAATGGGGGTCTTAAACGCAGTACAGTAAGCCCATTAGGCATCAGTAATCCTAGACGACTAGTGTTTCCGATTAGGATCAAGTGTTTTCTCTAATATATGTTTTATCTCCCTATTGGAAACCTCTACTTGACCACTGGTCTGTGGATGATACGGGGTAGCTACCTTATGTGTAATACCATATTTCTTCATCAAAAGCCTAAAAGGTCCATTACAAAAGTGCGACTCTCTATCACTAATTATAGCACGCGGTGTACCAAAACGTGTAAGTATATTATCTTTCAAGAACTCAACCACAACCCTATGGTCATTGGTTTTACACGCAACCGCCTCAATCCACTTAGAGACATAGTCTACAGCGACAAGGATGTATAAGTTACCAAAAGAATTAGGAAACGGACCCATAAAGTCAATACCCCACACATCAAAGACCTCAACAACTAAAATAGGGTTCAAGGGCATCATGTTCCTACGGGAAATGGTTCCTAATTTCTGGCAACACTCACAAGTAACACAGTGACTATGGGAGTCTTTAAACAACGAAGGCCAATAAAATCCACACTGTAATATCTTAGCAGGAGTCTTCTTAGCACTAAAGTGACCCCCACAAGCATGATCATGACAAAAGGAAATAATACTGGACTGGTCACTCTCAGGTATACATCTCCTAATTATCTGGTCTGGACAATACTTAAGCAAATAAGGATCATCCCAAAAGAAGTGCTTAACCTCGGCTAAAAAACCTAGAACGATCTTGTTTACCCCAATGTTGGGGCATTCGACCAGTAACAAGATAGTTCACTATATTCGCATACCAAGGAAATTGGGTAAGAAAGAATAGTTGTTCATCAGGAAAGCTATCCTTTATAGGAAGGGAATCATCAGGGGAATCAACAACTAGCTTAGACAAGTGGTCTGCTACTACATTTTCTGCTCCTAATTTAGCACAAAATTATTTTCCTTACACCTAGTCAAAACTAATGACAAATGATGCAAGCACTCATCGAAAGACGAACCAAACACTGAAAAATCATCCATAAAGACCTCTAAGAACCGTTCTACCATGTCAGAAAATATGCTCAACATATAACGTTGAAAGGTCGCAGGGGCATTACATAGCTCGAAAGGCATGCGTATATACACAAAGGTACCAAGGGGACAGTAAAAGTGGTTTTCTCTTGATCTTCTGGGGCTTTGAAAACCTGATTATAACCACAATATCCATCTGAAAAGTAATTAATAATGTCTACGTCCAGCTAATCTCTCTAGCATTTGGTCGATGAAGGTAAGGGGAAAGTGGTCCTTCCTAGTGACCTTGTTCAATTTCCCATAGTCAATATAGAAACGCCTACCCGTGGTCATCCGGTTTGGGATTAACTCATTGTTATCATTCTGGACTATAGTAATACCGTATTTCTTGGGAACAACCTGAATGGGGCTGACCCACTTACTGTCTGAAATGGGGTAGATAATGCCTGCATCTAACAGCTTAAGGACCTCGGTTCGAACTACTTCTTTGATACTATGGTTCAATCGACGTTGCATCTCCCTAGAAGGTTTGGTGTCACTCTCTATATAGATATGATGCATACAATCAGTAGGACTTATACCCTTAATGTCTGTTATGGTCCACCCTAAAGCTTCCTTGTTATTCTGAAGGACAGTCACTAGCCTACTTTCCTGATCACTATCCAAGTCGGATGCTATAATCACGGGTAAAGTTTCAGATGGGCCTAAAAACACATACTTCGGGGTATCTGGTAATGGTTTAAATTCCAAATTAAGAGGCTTTTCTAACGAAGGAACTAGGGTAGCCTTAGAAACGGGTAGAGGTTCGATCTTAGGTTTCCAGCCATTACTAGTGTTTGTCAAAGGGGTTGAATCTAACAAAGCATTCACCTCATTAATCATATCGTCATCATCAAAATCAATCCCAAAGTGGGCTAGGCATTTCTCTAATGGATGTTCTAACAAAGTGTTTGGTAATGACTCCTCGACTAATGTTCCTATCATGTTCACCTCTTCTATGCTTGAATCATCTAGTTTAGAGGGTAGCTTACTAATATTAAAAATGTTCAGCTCAATAGTCATATTACCAAAAGACAAATCATAATACCATTTCGACAATTAATGATCGCATTGGATGTAACTAAAAACGGGCGACCTAAAATCACTGGTATTTGGTTCTCTGGGTGAGGGACAGGTTGGGTATCTAGGATAACAAAATCCACCAGATATATAAACTTGTCGACCTCAATAAGAACATCCTCGATCACATCACGAGGAATTTTAACGGACCTATCAGCTAACTGAAGTGTCATCTGGGTAGGTTTCATCTCACCAAGTCCTAGATTAAGGTACACATGGTATGGGAGTAAGTTCACACTGGCTCCTAAGTCAAGCAAAGCTTTCTCGACATGGTATTTACCTATTGTGCAAGAAATATTAGGGGACCCTGGGTCTTTATACTTAGGAGTAATGGTATTCTGAATAATAGAACTCACATGACTAGCTAGGAAGGCTTTCTTCTGGACACTAAGTTTTCGCTTTCGCGTACACATATCCTCAAGAAACTTGGAATAAGCGGGAATCTGCTTAATCGCATCTAACAATGGGAGGTTGATAGTAACCTGCTTAAAAACCTCTAATATATCATTAAAGTTGGACTCCCTCTTAGTTGGAACTAGCAGTTGGAGGAACGGGGCTCTGGGAACAAAGCCGGGCTCAGCAGGACCCTCATTGGTCTCTTTGGAGACTCTATCAGTCTCTTCATTTTCGGCAGCAATGACACCATTGTCGAGAGCATATGAGTAATTCCAATCAGTAACGGATTCAGCACTTGATGCTCCTTCTGGTTGTGATGTCAACTCCTCAACTAGTTGCATATTAAACCCCTTTGAATGCACCATATAAGGAGACTCCTTGTGAGAGTTAGGATACCACAGTACTTTTTCCATCTCAATTGCAAGTGTTTCCAGTAGATATACTTTCATAACGTTTCTACCAGTCTTGGATAAAATCTGTCGGATTTTACTCATGTGATTTTCTGCATGTCCTTCATCACGATGGATAATCTTTGCCCATCTCATACTTATTGCAGGCCATTGCATACAAATTTCTTCTATTCGAATATTAGTATTGGGATCTGCTGCACTTGTACTTGAATAGTACATACTATTCATATTTTTAAGTAACTTTTCATCTATGGATTTTCTACCAGTGCTTGAGATAATTATGACTGTAATAGGCAGTCCCAAGATGGTTAGATTATCCTCGACTAACATCAAATTGATGGCCACCAGTTCCATCTTCTTACTGGGTAGGTAATGGGGATGAAGAACTCTGTTGTTATTCACTCTCAAGCGCTCCTCGGCGTTAACATGTAATCTAGATGTGAATCTTCTAGAATCCAATTAGAAGACTCATAAGAGTTGTTCTCATAATATTCCATATACCTTATTCCAATCTCAAATAAAACATATAACACATTCTTCATTACCTCAATGGTCAGATCTCTTGGAACAATTGAGAATATTTCCTCTGCCACCCTTTTCTTATTGTTGATGATTGCATACACTTTGTGATGGGTATGTCTTATGTCATCAGCATAATCTTCTCCGTGATTGTTTGCTGGTCCAAAGAGAGTGCTACCGAATCAGCGTCATGTTGTGGATGATATTTGTATGCAGAATTACATAGCTTATCAATAACAGTGCACCTCTGAATCTACAGGCACCGACTGATAGCAAGTCATTACACAGTCACTTGAGTAATGCATGTTCCTTACAAGAGAATCTTCAATCAATGTATTCTTCCCAACTTTCGATAAAATTCGACCAAGAAATCTACTTTTGTAGTTTTCTCCACATATTTCCTTATGCCGACAGAAATAGTTTTCTAAAACTACTGCCATAGCATCCCTCCTGCTGTTAGAGAAAATATGACCAAGAAGTTTGCTGGTATCATTCTCTCTACAAATTTCTTCATGACTAAATTCTTCCTTGTAACAATCTGATCTCAACTTAAGATTGTTTACTTCATATAAAGCTTGACTACTGTAATCGGAACGACATTGATTTACTATAATACTTACAAGCCTTGTGTCTTCCCTGACAAAAGCATCAATACCAGCAGATGTAAAAACAACCTCTTCCTCAACTTCTGGGTAGCTGTCTTCTAGATCAATACTCGCATAAGTGAGCAAAACTTTGTCTTCAACTTCTGGATAACTATCATAGACTGGTGGTAAGTCCCAATCCACAACAACTCCATCTTCTTCACTCTCACACAATGAGAATGGTGTTTTCTCACGAACCACAACAAGTTCGTCTTCACTCTCACACACTGAGAATGGTGTTTCCTCACGAACTACAAGTTCGTCTTCACCCCCACTTGTAGAGAATGGTGTTTCCTCATGAAAAGCATGTCTATGAAAAATATTTTCATCGACTACTGCATCTTCATGTTGATATACTTTAGAAACTCCTTCCGGTGAATCTAAAGGTTTGCGTCGGCCTTCCGTGTCTCCATAAGGGCTTCCGAACGTCTCTGTTGCTCTAGTCTTTCTAATTGTCGCAACAAGTTGTCAACTATAACTTTAATCTCTTTAGACTCTGCTACAGAAGTTTGAGTACCTCTTCCACCACCACCTGTAACTCTTCCTGCCATTATAGCTAGCTAGGGTTTGTGGGTTTTGTTCTAGCGCCAATTAATGAAGTTAGGATAGCAACATAGGGCATAAACTAACAATAGACAGAAAATAGAGGAATAGAACGATAGAAATTCAACAAGAAGTTGATAAATTGAGTCTAGGGCTAGCATCCAAATTACTCATTGATAACCTAACAATTATTTTCATATAAAATCAATAATAAAGTCTTCTCCCTAAAGAAGTCCTAATAACCTATTTATACTAGCAAAGGAAACATAAACAGAGAAAACCCTACACTAACGGACACAAACGCCGTTTCTTGAGAGATAATCTAGCAAACATATTCCAAAATAGAGAAACTCTAAAGTGACACATTATGCCCCTGCATCAGAGGAGGCAGAACACAATAATAAACTGAAGATGTCACGGGACGAAGTAAGAACCTTTAGGTACGTGCACTGCTAATAAAACTTCACCGAAACTTTAAGCATGTTGGGAATTGATTACATGGTTTCTTTCCTGAATCTAATTATGTAGTGATATTCCATTATGTATGAATTACTCTTATAACTTTTATTGCTGTGTCTATTGCGCATTTTGTTATTTGCTTTACTTAGTCTTACTGGAGAACGTCATGCTAACTTTGATAAACTCACTTTCTTATATAAGAAATCAAATACCTAGTCTCAGTAGTATGTGCAGGTTTTATCATGGGAAAATGAGAGCTCCCCCCCCTAGGCTTCTAGAATATCTTTTGAGTTCTAGTTATCAGATATTCTTTTAGTGTTATCATTCCGAGATATAGTGTGTTACTATGAGTTGCTGATGGGAACCTCCTCACATGACTGACTAGAATGTAAACTTGATAAAACTAGGTAGTGGTCAACTTGGCCCCCCACAAAAGCCATATGATCTAATCTTAACAAATGCAAAAAAAACAACAGTTGATCAGACAATTTTTATCACCTCCATTTCATATTATGAACGTCGAAGCTTTTGACATTAACACCCCTCCAATTTTTTTGCTAGTACTATATCCTATTGTCAACAACTGTTCCGTTTATAGGTGCTAATTATTTGCCATTCCTCAAGTTATAAACTTATTAATTTGGTGATTTTCAATCTAATGCCATTCTTCTTTCTCACAAGCCGATACGTCTTCATCTCCGTTTTTCTCTTAATGTGTAAGTGATGTTTTCATAGCTGAGGTCTCTTTTAGGGGACGAGAACCCACTTACTTAATATGTATGTGAGGAGGTGCCCATCTCAAAATTTGGACGAGAACCCACTTACTTAATTATGGCGTATATTTCAAAAATAGCTAGCAATATGGAAACTAATAAATTTTGAGTAACAGGAGAAAAAAGATGAACTAGGGTCTACATGTACTAGTTTTAAGAATAACAAGGATGTCAAGGAAGCTAGAAGAGAAGTTGGTTTAATATGATGATGATGACAGAAAGATCATCCTCGGTTTGAAATTGAATAGCTTTAAATAAGGAGAACTTTCTTGTTTAGTCCAGTAAACCCGATCCGGATTAATGGCTAGTCCAGCGGAAAAACATATTTACTCGCTAGTCCAAAAAAATTTTGAAAAAAGTAAAATTACTCTACTAACCCTAACATATAATATTATGTATATTAATACATATGTTACTACATATGTAGTATGTAGTAATAACATATGCAATATGTAGTATACTAGTAGTCATATGTAGTATACTAGTGGTAATATGTAGTAACCAGTATACTAGTAGTAATATGTAGTAACTAGTATATTAGTAGTAATATGTAGTATACTAGTAGTAACTAGTACTAGTATTAGTATGTTATATATTGATATGTAGTAACTAGTATACTCGTAGTAATATGTATTAACTAGTATACTAGCAGTAATATGTAGTAACTAGTATACTAGTAGTAATATATTATATAGTAATATGTAGTAATACGTAGTATACTAGTAGTAATATGTAATATACTAGTAGTAATTATTACTAGTAGTAATATGTTATATATCTTCTATATTATAAGGGACAATGGTGTTTTTCCATATGGACGGTTATCGACATTTCGGACATATAAAAGACGGTTCAGATCGAGTCATATATTTTATCTACATTTCGGACATATAAAGGACGGTTCAGATCGAGTCATATATTTTACATTTTTAGCATATAAAGAAGGGTTGAGATTGAGACACTGATTTTAAGATTTTCAATCTACATTTCCAAGGGTCCAGATCGATCCACATTTCAATCTCCACTTCACCTTCCCAGTGTCATTTATTTGGAGTTATTCTTCACATTCAATGTGAAACCGTTTCTTTTATTATAAATTAAACTCCCTCTTAATTCATGCTTCAAAAAAAATGATTATGTTGTTTTTCCATATGGACAATGGTGTTTTTCCATATGGACGGTTATCTACATTTCGGACATATAAAGGACGGTTCAAATCGAGTCATATATTTTATCTACATTTCGGACATATAAAGGACGGTTCAGATCGAGTCATATATTTTACATTTTTAGCATATAAAGAAGGATTGAGATTGAGACACTGATTTTAAGATTTTCAATCTACATTTCCAAGGGTCCAGATCGAGCCACATTTCAATCTCCACTTCACCTTCCCAGTGTCATTTATTTGGAGTTATTCTTCACATTCAATGTGAAACCGTTTCTTTTATTATAAATTAAACTCCCTCTTAATTCATGCTTCAAAAAAAAAAGATTATGTTGTTTTTCCATATGGACAATGGTGTTTTTCCATATGGACGGTTATCTACATTTTGGATATATAAAGGACGGTTCAGATCGAGTCATATATTTTATCTACATTTCGGACATATAAAGGACGGTTCAGATCGAGTCATATATTTTACATTTTTAGCATATAAAGAAGGGTTGAGATTGAGACACTGATTTTAAGATTTTCAATCTACATTTCCAAAGGTCCAGATAGAGCCACATTTCAATCTCCACTTCACCTTCCCAGTGTAATTTATTTGGGGTTATTCTTCACATTCAATGTGAAACCGTTTCTTTTATTATAAATTAAACTTCCTCTTAATTCATGCTTCAAAGAAAATGATTATGTTGTTTCATCTTCTTCATCGTCTTTTTTTCATCAAAAAATAAATAAATTAAAAGATCTTCTTATGCCCGTAATATTTCAATTTCTCCAATGTGTAATATATTTCTACCAAAGAATATCTCTTTATCAACCACTGCATATTGAAAAGACGGTTAGTTATTATATTTGTTCTCTTATAGTTTGTACTTTTTATAGTTTATTAATTTTCATTAAAATTTCTTTTCATCCAATTGGTGTTTTCAAATCTGGGTTATTGAGAATGTTTCAGATTTTTGATTTTTACTTTGTGGTTTTATGGTTAATTTGTGTAAAGATTAGATTAACGCTCATTAGATTCATCAAATGGTATTAAAGCGCATTAGCTGCAGCGTTTTCAACTTAATGTTTGTATTTCTTTCTGCTCTTTAAATTAGAATTTCATTTTAAATTTGTATGGTGAATATTTTTATTTTTTTCCAATTAATTTATTTTAGATTATTAAGTTCTGTTTGAATTTGATTTTGTGCATCCCACTTCCTCTTCACAAGAATTATAAAGGTTGATTATTTTTCAAGTTCTATATGTTATTCTTAATCCTGTAAATTTACTTTTTAGTATGATTTCCAAGTCTCACTTGAAGTGTTAATACGTGAGCACTACCAGTTGAATTAGCTTTTATATCATCGTACTTCTTTTTGTGTTTATAGCAATCTTGCCGGCTTTAGCTAACCTAAAAATTTTCACCTTCTGTAGACCTCGAATATGGGCAAATGGAAGTTGATTCTACGAACCAAATACCGAAAAATAGACATTTTCTGTATTCAACTGCACAAATTATATTAAGATATTATATTGTAATGTGAATAATTATAGAGGAGATCCATTCGTCGATTAGGTTCTTTGATTTTCTTAATTTGATTTAACAAAAATGAAGTTTCAAACATTTATAAATTAGTCTTACTTTTTTTTTCCTTCGTTTACATTAGCACTCTTGGTTTTACAATCATTGGTCCATTTTTGTTGTACTGATAAGTTGGAGTTTTTTGGCTATTTTTCTTTTATTGTTTTTGTTGTTCTGGTGTGTGTGTGATGATTTTAGTGCTTTTCTTACTTGAGTTAGATCTGTTAGCAGTCTAATTAATTTCTGAATTTTAAGTTAGCTTATAAAATATTTTAAAATCTTGCCTTTGCATTTAGCTGTATTATCATTTCAATTTTTTAAATTTGCAGGTTCATTGAAACTTTTTCAGAAATGAAATACCACTTAAAGCAAGGGAGAAGGGACACAGGTTGGTTTTCTCTGTCGAGGTAAATACCAGTATTTGATTCGTACATTGAGGTTTGGTAAAAATCTTTTTGTTACGTATTCCGGATGAATTTAGCACTGCTAGAGTCCATTGTACCAATGTTCACGAAGTATAATATAGGATATCGTTATTATTAACATGTTATTTAGGGGGTTTGCACAAGGTCAGATTCGTTTGCCCGATATATATAAGGTCGGGTGAAAGGTTTATTCGCGTTTCTGTACTGTTGGTCTCACTGCAAGCTACTTTTAGACCCTTAATACCAATTGAGCTCGGATAAAGTATAAAAGTTCGGTATTTTTCCCCAGGGGCCTACTATATGTTCAATTCGTACAATTCTCAATAAGTTTTAAGCTCAATTTTTTATAACACCGAAAATGATATACATCTTCTGCTCCCTTCCCCCACTTCTTTTCCCCGCCTACGTGTCAAGCATCTATTGGTTAAATCCAATAATAATGAGACCCCCTGTTAATCTCAATCCAGGGATCAAGGGCTAAGAAACATGACACCTAATGGGGGAGGGGAGTGGGGGAAGTGAGTGGGGGAAGTGCAACAGCTTCGGTATAACACCACAGAGGTAGGAACAAATGTAAATTATCAATTACGTGAATGTTTTGACAGAAGGTCTACAGATGTTGACATGAACAAGGAGGTTGTAGAATTGTAAGTTTTATCATATCATTTGGCTATTTTGTATTTTTATCCATGTACTTCGAAATAAGATGTTATCAATTATCAACAGTTTCTATATTTCAGTTTTTACAGGATAACTGAAAGTCAGAGTTTTTGTTATTAGTGTGTTACCTTAAAATTATATCGGTATCGGTCTGTGAAATTTGTTTGTTGGTAATTCGCTGAACAATGAAAAGATAGAAAATATGTTATGAAAAATATGTTAGTAGTGTCCAATAGTAACATAGATTATGAATTGGGATTGTGGTGCATGTCGAACGTCGGTTGGTTCAATAAAAATTCAATTTTTCCAGGGAATAAAATCAATAATCAGTTGCTTGGTGATTTATGTTCACGGTAAAATGATGGTGGCATGTGCCGTGTTATTTAATGAGACTAAAACTAAATCTTACATCTCTCTCCAATACCGTTCTTAGTTCCCTACCCTTTTTTTATTCTCAAGTGCCTATGATTCAATCGGGATAAGATCATGTTGAGTTAGTGCGTCACTTTCGTATAGATTAGTCGTTTGAGATCAATTATGTTGAGTAATTTATTTTAATATTGTTACAAATTAGAAATCCTGTACGATAGTCATGAAGAATTTCCTTAGGCACAATATTTCCTTATAAAAGTTAATTGGTAACACTATCTCATAATGAATATATGCAACTGGAGAAAGTTTGGAACACCAATAACACTACAATCTTATATTAAAAAATTACTTTCTCTTGCATTTGGTCGTTGCAGCAGTCTCACTTCAAACTACTCTTTTAAATAAGCTATTAAATTTCATGTCTTTTTAATATAATGTGAAACCGATACTTTTCTCAAATTATACAGGTGAACTATTGGAACTCATGCTTTTGTAAATAATTTTTTCCGTTTGATCATTGGCATGTTGATCTCGATGAAAGATTTTCCTAACAACAATCCACTTATACAGATATCGTCAATCATTCTCGGTATGGAATGGGTTATCTTAAATAGTTGGTTAGACATAGGTTAAATTTGGCCTCCTGTAGTCATCAAGCATTAATGTTCCTTTCAAGGTTATGTACAAAATGGTGTGCATACATGTATTCTCTTTGATTTCTGAAGTAAGTTGGATGTTAATCCTATATTTTGTACGCATAGGAAAAATTGAAAAAGTATGTATGGAGCCGCGACATGTTGGATTTTGGGAACATAAACACCAGCATATGCATCATCTCTTATATTCTTTTTCTCTCTGTATACTATTTTTAGAACTTATATTCCAAAGTTTCAAAGAACTTTGTAAAGGTATTGGAATAGTATGGGGTAGCAATCATGTAAAAGTTGTTGTCGTTCAATTTTGATATTTCCATATTTTACAAATATTTAAGTAAAATTCCACAATTTCGCTATTTATTAGCTTTATATGTTTTTGGTTAATTATTAGTCTCAAATTATGCATTCAAAACAAATTTAAGTATGCTTCAACCAACTAAAAAAAGAACAAATTTAAGTCAAAATAGGTGATTGTTTATTAGAGATCATCATTAAAACAACGTCTTGAGCAGCGTGTCTGCCGTACGTATGTAAAAAAGTAATTCTAACAACAATAGGAAAACATGACACAATGTAATGACGATGGATTTAGATTTAACATGACTTATGTCGAAATACGATAAGAAGCAATCATTCGGCAACACCGAGAATAAATGACGGCACGGGTCATATCCTAGTTGATGCTACATATTAATATGTAATATGTTATATATTGATACTACATATTAATATTGATACTACATATTCATATGTAGTATGTTATATATTGATACTTATGTTCAATACTGTTATGTTATGTATTGATATACTACATATTGATATGTAGTATGTTATATATTGATACTACATATCAGTATGTAGTATGTTATATATTGATATGTAGTATCTTTGATATGTAGTATGTTATATATTGATATGTAGTATCTTATGTATTGATATTACATATCAAAAAATTGTTATATATTAATACTACATGTTACTGCTAGTACTAGTTACTAGTATATTAATATACTAGTATACTGGTATATATTAATACTACTAGTAAAGTAGTTACTTAATTTACTAGTAACAAATTAGTAAGATATTTTTGTTACTCTAGTATAGTACATATTAATATGTAGTATCACCGTATTGATATTACTAGTATGTAGCAACATATTACTAGTAATATTTACATGTGTTGATACTAATTAGACCTGGAAGGGTGTTTTAGGTATTTAGAAAATACACTTTATAATCTCCACGAAGTTTTTGGACTAGAGAGTAAATAATCTAGTCCAAAAACATGTTTTTGGACTAGGGAGTAAATATTTTTCACGGGTGGACTAGCCATTAACCGGGTCATGAAAAATTGGACTAAACAGTAATTCCTACCTTTAAGGCCCAATTTCTGTTCCAGGCAGATATTTTGTTTTGTCTCTTTCTGCTCCACCTTTAAAACCATGTCCTGTCTGAAGCCTGAACCGCTTCATATGCAATATTATCCACCCGAGGGAATCACATTTCTTCCCATCACACCGGCAGCAGCTGTACCCATTCTGAAACATTGTGATATGACAGAGGATGAGGCTAGCGAGGACAGACTTAGGCTTCATCAGGCAACACTTGCTCACCTTTTACAAAGAGCATCTGCCTGTAGTTTGTCGGGTGAGGAATGAGGATCAGTATATAAGACTGCAGATGGTTTTGGCATAGAGTCTCTTGTTGCAGGTTGCAGCGAGAAGAGATCTGTCTTGGGCTCGCGTTATCATGCAGGAGTGTTTGTACCCTAAGCATGAAAACCTCTGGGTTTGCAGTTACCTGATGCTTTCCTTGTCCAGATGGGAGAAACCACTCGTGGTACCTTTGGCCCTTGGTAGTGGGCTTAAATTCATAGCCCCTGGTTTCCATTTGCATTTCCAGGGATACTAGTGTAAAACAGTCTTTCTTGCTACGTAGAGAAGACACGATGCCGCATCTCTTGCAATTCCACTTGCATCACCCCCATGATGGTTGGGACAATGGATATCGTGTTCCATTTGGTTCCCACCGCTGGAAAAGATTTAGACAACTTCGTAGGCACTGTTGCTAGGGCTCGGTGGGATTCCTAGTCTAAGTTTTCTATGTTTCAGGATCTTAATAATTTTCAGTTTAGTGGACTTCTTCCCTCATTGACAGCAGCTGACATTCCCCTAAATTTTCGTTCCCTAATGCTGCTTGTAGGAACGCCTTTCTTTGTAGTCCCACTAACTGATATTGAGATTGTTAATCTGGCACAGGTTGAATCCGAGCCAACGACAGTGGTGTTCACAGACTATTCAGATGATGTGCTTCAAATCCCCGCGATTGGCTTAACAATGCTTGCTAGCATAAAAAATCTTCTGAACGTGAAGGACTATTGTAACAGTAGGAAACTAAACTAAACTAAACTAAATCGTGGCATGCCCGAAATTGTTCCCTGAATCTGGTGGATGGGAATCCTTAAATCTGGAGGATGAGCTTACTTTGTCCTACTAGAGGAATGCAGATGAGCCCAAAGATCGGTGCGGTCCATGGTTTCAATGATTAAGAAAGCAATGGATCAGATAGCGATGAAGTGAAGGAGAGTAAGGCAAGAAAAGGTCAAGTTGAGTTTGACAGGAACTACAAAAAAAAATCTGTTGCTTGCAGTTTTTTTAGTTGTATTCATTGTTGCTTATTTAATAGATGCCTAAATAGAGATTTGCTTAGGAGGAGTGTCCTTCCCAAATGTTTATATTAATTATGTCATTGTTATTATCAGAAGTAGGGTTTGGATAATATTGAAGATATGTTTCCAATTTGCAGTTCAATGGGAAAATTCATTTAGACTATGGATGGGCTTTGTATCTGTATGTAGACCAAAATGAAGCATATATGATACATCCGGTTCCGAGACCCCTTGCTGGTTGAGGTTGATGTACAACGGAACTTTTGATGTACGGAATTTTTGTTTTGCTAATCTTTTTATTTTGATGTGTATTTGTTTTTCTTGCACCCCTCTGAAAAACCTGGCTCCACCTCTGCTCGGTGTTTAAAGAAATTCAGAAACCCGGCATCAGTGCAAGTAGATCATCAAAGTCCATCTGAAACAATCTCCATGATGATCCGGCCTTGAGATGGAGATGAAACGTGAAGGTGGTTCAGAAGTAACCCACTCGAGTTCCGGTAGTACAAGGATGTGCCACCCTTCTCTCGAGTTGCAGTGCAATTCGAGTAGGAACCAATTTGTCGATACAAGGAATGCCATCTTAATTTCAAGATTTGATAAGCGATGAACTTGTAGTTCCGACCAACTTAAATTTACAGCTTAACGCAGGGATTAAATTTAGAATTATTGCTCAAATACGAAACCACTCACAGTTGTGGTTTCCAAAACTCTGGCCTTGCTATGCCTGACTCCAGAATTCTTATTAGACAAGATAAAAGAAATTTAAATCTAGCTAGGCTATGTTAGCACAAATTATCTCTTAGTGATACAGTAGTGAACCGTGGACCTCTCGTGGTCCTACATATGATGTGCGCCACAACAACACCTGCATCGTCCTAACAGAAAAAGGGTTCGGCATCAGTATAAAATTTGCTAAGAAAAAAAGACCTTTAATACACATGTACTGGCAATGCAGGGGGGTGCAGAAGAAATCTGAAATAAACTAAATGACTCAGTATCTTCATGCAAAAAGATGTAAGAGAATAACAAACTCTATCATATTTGCAATTTCAAGAAACTAAATGACAATTTAAGCTACAATAAGCCAAAACCCTGTAACTGATCATACCAAAGCTAACTTAAATTGGCTTGCATTATTTGTTGTACTTGTACATGCTAATCGATTCGATTACTATATATACCCCAAAGCTCTCCTCCATTTAGCACACAACAAAATCGAGACAGTAAAGATACAAACATATATATACTAGTTATAAGCAAGTTCTAGTAAAGAAAGATGATGAAGGTATATGTTTGTGTTGTCGTGGTTCTAGCCATGGTTCAATTGATGGTTCAACCAAGCCAAGCCTTTACCTGCACCGATATTGATAAGTCTCTTGTGCAGTGCATGCCATACTTGGTTGGCAGTGCACCTCAGCCGGTTACAGCATGTTGTGATGGAGTTAAGCAAATCAAAGGGATGGCAACCACCACCGACGAAAAGCGCCAAGCTTGCAACTGTGTTAAAGATGCAGCTAATAAGTACCAGAACATAAAGGAAGATGCAGCCAGTGGACTCCCTACCAAATGCGGTGTTCCTCTCTCTTACCCTATCTCCAAGAACATTGATTGCAACACGTAAGTCATAGACCTTATCAGCTAGTTAACATATGCTAACTACTTGTAATATTTACACACAAAATCAGGACAGGTGCATTACGTCCAATACAATCCAAGGATTATAATTTTTTATGTTCAATACAAGAATTTGCTATACACGACTATTATGCTAAATACACTATGCATTTGCAGAATCAATTGAAGTCAATGATGCTTTGCTGGGAACTAAAGGGAGACCACAGACAAGAATCTGATGCTCCTGCAACATTTTCTCTCCAGATTATATGATTATGTAACCAATGTTGTTTTCCTTTTTCAATAATAAGGTATGGTTTTGTATGCAATTGTTTTGTAATGGAGTCACGGTCTGCCTGAACAGACCTCCATAAAATATCATAAATAAAGTATACAGTTGTTACGTTATTGCGGCGTGTAGACACCGAAGTCCAAACATAATATATCATGCCACAAAGATTTCAGTCGTATTCGCCTATGAAGCACCTGTACGGGTTTTCTAATAACACTTGGAAGTAAAATGAATGTAATAAACGAACTGTGAACATAAACAAGAAGTTGTGGTTTTGTATGCAATTGTTCTGTAATGGAGTCACGGTCTGCCTGAACAGACCTCCATAAAATATTATCATAAATAAAGTATACAGTTGTTACGTTATTGCGGCGTGTAGAAACCGAAGTCCAAACATAATATATCATGCCACAAAGATTTCAGTCGTATTCGCCTATGAAGCACCTGTACGAGTTTTCTAATAACACTTGGAAGTAAAATGAATGTAATAAATGAACTGTGAACATAAACAAGAAGTTGTTTCTAACTCCTACTTGCTCTAATTTCATTACACTGTCATTTTCACTAATATGCACGAATTTATCATCATAATTATCAGTACTAGTACAGAATCAAGTTTAAGCAGCTTTTGACTTGATTTGAATATTCATCAATCTCCTCTATTTGGGGTTGTCCACCATTGGCAGCTCACAGACTCTTCTGATTCAATAGTTTGAAAATTCTGGCCAAATCACTAATTCAGAAACAAGGGATTCAACATCTGCCACTGGCACAAACATGGTGATGCTATCCAAGTTCATGGATTCCTAATAACTAGGATGAGAATAGTGTTTGCTCAAGTTAAGAGGTGAACAATATTTAGCAGCTAGGATTCCAAGATATCAAAATGAGCTCGTATAGCAGACACGTGAACCCTAACTCACACCTCTAGACTTTAATTTCTAGTGCTACGATAAAAATTGAATGATCAATGAGAAAGATCTTTCTGATTACCTTAGAGGAGGCACAAGGGATTTGACGCCACGAATAAATTGGGTGCACAAAGTCACACTCCTCTTTGTGAGTCGTCATGCACAGAAAGTTGCTGCATTGAAAACAAGTACAGGAATCTGCGAGCGATGCCAGGACTGCAGTGCACCATGAACCCATATAACTTGCTCTTCAAGTCCAGTAGTTTTTCACGAAGCTACTGTAATTGCCAGATCCAGTAATTTTCTAATTTACTATGTTATGTACTGTTATACTACGTGCAAGTGTTCAAAGTGAAAATGCATCTTAATCAAGCTAAGATGAGTTTATAGACTGTATATAAAATTTCTGCTGGATATATGTAGCTCTTTGAATACATAATAGTCTCTACCCTTGACGGACCTTGAATGTAAAAGACACAAAATAGTACAGAAAAGACGCAGAAGTGTGTCAAGTATCATTCCGATAATACATCAACTACACTGTCCATTCAATATGATTGTGGTTTTTCTTTACTGTTCCTGAAAAACTTGATTTGCAAAAAGGATGGGGGAAAAACCCAGATGATGACAAGGAAGAAATTTGTTACCTCCAATATGTTATAGAAATCTTCAAAAAATGAAATAAATACTGTTTGGTGATCAAAGGTCAGTCGACCCGACACTAAGAGAAGATAGAAGGCCCGCTGCCTGGACTGGTAACGTCGCCGAATGTCGACATGGCTGCTGCTGATTTGTCCTTTAGCCTTCCTACTTGTCCATCTGTAAGCATGGAGCCCAGTTTCAGTGTGCTCTCACCAAATCTAGTGCCGACCTGTACATTTAAAAGAAGAAGATACACATTCATGTTAAAAGAAAAGCATGAAAGCAGGGCATTATTTGCATGCAGGTAGACATATAAGTTCCCATCTGTAAAACAAGATATCAAACAAACTTCATAAGAGCTACAAAACTCATTCCCTACACTAAAGTAGTAACTACAGATAATTTCTTCATTAACGAAACTTATAAATTTTAGAACGCGTTCTATTTCTTGGCGATTTCATCTGCTGTAATAACATGGTTTTGCTGCATTGAAGTCCATGATCAGAACATGTTAACAAGAACAAATTGTTATTTTCACCCATATCTTAAAATATGTGATGCTATTCCTACATGTACATTGAGGAGCCTTAGCAGATGCTATTATGCGAAATTAGTGTTTAAGAAATAAACTAGGGTATAGAATGACAGCTGATCAGCTCATGCTTCCCACTCATCATATTTTTTCCTCCCAAGCACAATTGGTCATCCATTTATCATCATGACGGCACAACCACATTTCCCATTAGAGCTGTACTTATGCAAACAAGAAAGCACAATACCTGCATGAAAGACCTAAATAAAGGGGTGGCAACTCCAAAGCTAGAAGTGTCGTCATAGTCGAGTATTGGTGAGCTGTCTCCACTCGGATAGCTTTTCCAGGAGCTTCTGGAAGATATATCTTCAGTGGAACTTGGAAGAGCTGATTTAGCTGTCCCTCTCGAAGACAATGCTGGAGCACTGCATACCAAAACGTGCAAATTAGTACACAGATGTGCAAACAGAGACTTCAACATCAAAATAAAAAATAGTGCTTAAAACGCTCAAGCCATCAAACTGAAAATTGAAAAAGAGTATCGTGAAGTTTGTCCCAAATTCT
Organism: Papaver somniferum; assembly: GCF_003573695.1. Lineage (NCBI taxonomy): Eukaryota > Viridiplantae > Streptophyta > Magnoliopsida > Ranunculales > Papaveraceae > Papaver > Papaver somniferum. The sequence goes on from NC_039367.1 coordinate 3,415,344, forward strand.
ATTGCATTCTTGATCAGCCATTAAAACAACTATGAAAAAATGGAACTAATGTAAGACAATGGAACACCAACCTGATTGGAAGGTATTTAAAACGTGGGACTATGGAACACCTCATGATGTTTGATTCAGAATTGCTAGGCAATTTCCGCTGGGTGTCAGTGTACATTCGATTAAGCTGCACAAAGAAACCAAAGAGGACAGCATGCCATAGGTATGCCTGTTTCTCATTCTCCCAGAGATAAGACTCATACCTGTCTTGTCCAAAAATAAAAGAATTCAACTCAGACAATCTAATGCAAGAATAGAAAACTATACGAAACTGAGATTAGAATTTAAAAGGGCTACATGAATCTAAAACTTAGAACTAGACGGACTTAATATTCCCCTGCATCTACAAGAGTTGGCACAATTGGAACATGGTGCTCTAAAAATTTGCTAACTTCTACTGATACAATGAGATCACTGAATCACTCTTGATCCAATTGACCTCCATGGTAAACACCCCAACAGGTTGGATGATCACTTTAAAATAAGTTCATTGGGAACTGAAAATACTTACGTTTGCCAATCTATAGGATCCAGCCTTTGTGAGAGACTACTTGTCAATTCCAGAACGCGCTTTCTACTGACAGAAGAGTCCTGTTTTTGCACCTGACTTTTCATAGAGAGCTTGGACTTGGGAGTTTTAGATAACTCATCGTTCATGTTCAAGTCACCCCCAGATAAAACATCAAAAACGAATCTTAAATCTAATAGAATTTGCAGTACTCCTCTTTCAGTCACCTTAGGACTGCGAGCATCTAAGGTAGAAAGAAAGCTGCCATATATACCCAGCACCTACAAAATCATTATGTATAAATTATCAAGGTCTCGCAAATTTGGAATGCGGCGTTTAGATGTTCAAGGTTAAAAACAACAGATCTCTCAATAAAAAGTAATGAACAAGCTGAGATGTTTCCAAGAGCAAAAGTAACCCTGTATGATTAAGCAATTCTTACAGTCCATCAGTATGGTACATATATCCTACTGTTCTGATTTCATAGGCTTTCCAGTCTATCTTAAAGAAGTCAACTGGTAATTATCCAAATCATATCAACATATAGAATTTTCTGGTTTCTATGTTTAAACATATACAAGAAGAAATAATATCAAGCAAGATTCAACCAAATCAAGTAGATCAGTGACCAAATGTTCAAACAGAAACCTGCTACTCACAGGTGAATGAAATTACTTCCAAATACACAGACATTACTGATATAGTAAAGCAAAATTTCATAATAAGACAGCATGTAGTGATTATGTGTAAGAATTAAACTAAGACATAAGGAGCGCATATTTACCCTTTACAAAAGACCCAGAGCAAATTTCTGCAGAATTAATTTGTCAAGGACGTGCCCTCCAATTCTATGAACCTCTTCACTAGCTTGGCATAAGAAAGATGTAAGATAAAGTGAAGGCATGGAAGGAAGTTCTATCTTCATCTCCACAGGACCCTCACTGGAATTCTCTTGTTTAATGACAGTTTCCTCCCAGCTCTGCACAATAGTCAAAATAGTACATAAACATCATTGAAAAGAACACAAAACCAAAATCCAAAAAATATAAGAAAGATATCGTCAACAATGAGGGACAATGTTGATAAGCTCTACCACCACACCTCATTGTTTTTTATCCATTCTTAACAAGAATGGGTAACTATTTGGACAGATCAAAATAAAGGATTTTCCAGCTAAAACCAACAAAGACATACTGCATTAAACTCTTCTGATAGGAGTAAAATGGGAGTATAATTAAATACAGCGAAAACTTCACTTACCCTCGAGGAAGATGTCAATGACAATGCATCGTCGTTATTGATCTCCTTCGATAGAATGGCAGATAATTCATTGGATACCCAAGTTATCCACAAACTGTGAGCCCAGATGCATATATCTCGGAATTTCGTGCTAAGTAAATCAAGCTTTGGACTGGCACTGTCAATCACTCCAGACAAGGCAGCTGAAGTCGACGAAGATTGCCTTCTAATGCCATTCAGACTTTGCCTTCTGGGGCTATCACGCATGGGAGAATCAAGGGAAATCCTCGAGTTCACAGGGTGGGACGATGTTCCCTTATCAAACATCATAGAGCTTGTGGAATTCACCCATAACCTTGGAGAACCGAGTATCAATGGTATGTGGCTTGAGTGATTTCGAAATGCAAATAAGAGACGCCCGATGAATAGAGATCTTTCAACCAATATAGCTGGTGGTTCAGAGTCCTCTTTGATGTGTTTTATCGAAGGTGAAAGGTGTCGAAGTTCCTCTTCAATTTCTCCCACTGTAGTTGATAAACTTTCATAACATTCATCCTGCAGATAAGAAGATAACTCTCTCAACCTTGAAGCAGCTCTGGGAGACCCTAAGAAGCACATAAAATCTCCAAGAATTTTATGGCATCTGCTGTCTACTGCATCTCTAATTTGACCAACTTCTGGACCGAAATACGCAATCAGACAACTATGGAAGTCATTTTCATCTGTTGCCCCTCTAGATGTCAATCCCGTACCAGTCTTTCTAACATTTGGCTCCAGAAACCAAACTCCACCACCTGTAGATGGTCTGTTTAAATACGTTATGAAATCAATGCGACCTACTCCAAGAACCGGCACAATTGCCCGGATCGAATCCCTTACATTAACAACTCTACTTAAATCCTTAAATCCGGAATCTATAATCTCTTTCATCCTCCGAACAAAAGCATCCTCAAAGATACCGTCCCAGAGATCTTCATCATTTCCCAAGACAAGTTCACGAATCCTGTTCCAAGGAGATTCAATTTCAGATCCAAAAACAATCTTAAGCCACTCCAAACTCCCTTCCAACACCTTACGACTATCCAATGACTCTCTGATCAGCTTCTCGGCTGATGCCAACTCTTCCCCACTACTAATACTATCAATTAAGTATCTCCCATTGACTTTACTAACAGTCTCTTCCCCACAAGTCTTCAACCAATTCAAACAAGTTTTCGCAATCAACTCCTTATCCAATACCAGCATAACAGATTCAAGCTTCTCCCTATGTAATTTTCACTGCTTCACTTCCTCTTCCGGATTCGGCAACCCACCAAACAACTGCGAACCAGGTGGAGACCCCAATGTAGTTTTATAAAACAACGGCATAGCATTCAACACTTGTAAAAACATTTCTCCTACCTGCCCTAAACTAACCTGAATTATCTTAACAATATCACCAAAAACCGAAACCACATCCCCCGAACCCCCTAATTTCATTGAAACCCACGATTTCCTCGACTCCAGAAACAACCTCAACACCTCCTCCGGCCCCAACTCGTCAATAACCGCAACCGCAACCAACGCATCAGCGTAAACCCCAATCCCCAAATCACAATCCATCAATCTCTCTCTACTTCTGGCAGATATCTGCCCTTTAAAACTCTCAACAATCTGCCATTGATGCCCTAACAACGGAAAATTCTACAAAAACTCCTTATTCTCACTACTGACAACCAAATCATGTACTAATTTTGCCCTAATGTACCTCCCAGATGCCTCTAAAAACATAGATTCATCCAAACAACCCCAGATATTCTCCGGCGTATCAACTAAATATTTTACCCTACAAGCAATTCCATACACCCTTACTCTAACAGGATTACTATGAACCATCCTAGGGGTATTATCATCATTATTATTGTTATTTGAAAGTGAATGAATGTAATTCTCAATCATGGAAATGTTTGATGATATGGATTGACATGATGATTTCATACATACAATTGAATCAGCTGAATCGATTAGATCACGATAACGAGTACCGACTAATTGACGGAGTTCTTCTTTCTTTTCCTCGATTTCTTTCTGTGTTTTGGTCTCGATTGTTCGGATTTCGGAGATTGGTTTCGTCCGGAAGAGTGATTCTGCGTCTCGGAATCCTGATTCGTCATTTGTTGTTGCTGGTGGTGATGCTGTTGATGTCCGAGGTGTTCTCATTGTTAGCTCTCTTAATAAGATCCAACCGTGTTTGCTCAAACTAAGCCTGCATTCATAAGTTTTGATTTCAGTATATATTAGCAATTCAGTACTTGAAAATGAGCCGAAAGGGTATGTGATATCAACAGATGATAGTAATAACGATGATACAGAATTCCAAGAGTGCAAAAAAAGATGCTGAACTTGTCTTCTAATCTAGCCTTATCCGACCATTACAATTTGTAACCCAAAGCTCATTTAGAGAACCAATGAGTCTCCAAGCAGCTTTAGCTAATAAAGCAACATTGGATTGCTTAAGATTTCTGAACCCTAAGCCACCAGAAGCTTTGCTAGTGCAAATCTTCTATGTAAATGCCACTAGGAGACTTTTTCCCCCACCATGGGACTTCTCCATTTTATTAATAATATTATCAGGGATCAAAAAAGTATTCAAGTGATAAATTGGAGAGGATTTTAGGACATGATGGACAAGAACTGACCTACCAGCTTGGATGAGCTGTTTTCCTTTCCAATTTGCCACTTTCTTATCAAAATGATTCACAAGATGATTGAAAGAATCATTTCTTGACCTATGCCTAAAGTTCTAATAAGAGAAACACAGATATCAGGCTTTTTTACTAAAGAAACAACCTGACTTTTCAAAATTGATTATCTGACCACAACATTGACTGAAGTCTTTGATAAGACTCCTGACATTATTTCAAAATGAGAAACCTTACAGAAAATTAGGCAATCAGCAGTGCTTGGGACCTCTTTGCAGACTTTGATTTCGCGAATAAGGTGAGAGGCTTCTGCGTGAAGAATATATCTGGAGAAAGACTCCATGCAGAGAATAATCAAGAGATACAGAGGATCTCCTTGCCTGAGACTTCTACAGGGGCTGTAAGACTTACATGGTGAACCATTAAGCAAAATTGAAATATTAGGAGTACTACACTGATAAATCAAATCACACCATTCAGAGGAAAACCCAAAACCTTTGAAAATGTCTATCAAGAAAGACCACTCAACTCTGTCAAAAGCCTCTGACATGTCGAGTTTCAGACCCATAGCTCCACATGTATCTTTCATTCTTTTCATAGAATGAACCAGCTCATGGGCAATCACTACATTATCCTGTATACGTCTGTTAGGGACATATGCAGCTTGAAACGGAGAGACCAATTTTCCTAGCATAGGTTTCATTAGCATTACAGAGGGAAATGGGTCTGAATTCACAAAGAGTTGTGGGATTATTAGTTTTAGGAATTATAGAAAGAAATGTGTGGTTCATTACTTTGAGAAGATGTTTGGTTTGAAAGAAATGTTTTACCATGTTCCAAACATCGTTTTCTAGAATGTCCATGTTTTGCTTATAGAACCCTGGTGGGAATCCATCAGGGCCTGGAACAGACAATGAAGGCATTTGTTTAATAGTGTCTCTGATTTCCTGCAGAGTGATTGGACTCAATAACTTATCATTGTCCTATCTGGTGATACAAGGGGTTAAACAATTGAGAACCTCCTTGTTCTGAATGGGATTAGAAGTAGTCCCTATGGAACTGAAATGATTTACTAAAAAAATGCGGACTGGCTAGTAACAAACAGGCATAAACTACTAGGAAACAGAAAATAGAAGAACCGAACGATAGGAAATCAACAAGACGTTGATAAATTGAGTCTAGGGATAGAAGCCAATTTACTCATTGATAATCTAACAATTATTTTCTTAAATCGATAATAAAGTCTGCCTTCTAAAGGTCAGGATAACTACTATTTAGACTACAAAGTAACCCTAGGAAAGTAACGTTATCCAACTAGACTGACCAAAACACCCTCTATAGGAGGTAATAAGCAAAAGCTAAAAAATAAAACGAACTAAACAATAATCCTAAAATGCTCCTGCATCATAAAAGGTCTTCCAGATGTTCTATAAGAGAAGAAATATGATTAAAATGCCTTCTTCTGTTAACATAAGTATGATAAAAGTTAGTGATTTTATCATAACTTTTAATATATTCCTCTCTGGACTTTTGAGCATAAAAGTCTTCTTCGACTATTTGCCAACGCTCTATTTTCTTTTCAACTTGCCTAATAGTGTCAGAGTTCTGTGAAGAATTAGACAGACTATTAAGATCTTGGAGTTGAATCCCTAGAGATTTGACCTTATTGTGAATGTTACCAAATACACATTCCATTTTTTAAAGTCATGTTTGACATTTCTCAACCTATTAGTTAATTTAAAAGTTGGTGAGACCCTAACATCAATGACATACGAGTTTTTAATCGTCTCATGAGATGAAGGGTCCCTAAATCAGTACTTAAAGTATCTATAAGGCTTCTTGTCTTGGTGAGATTGAGTATCAGTGACTAGAATGATCGGAATCTGATCTGATCCTATAGTGTCAATATGGAAGACCTTAGGAATTAGCATAGTGTTGAAGCCACAAGCCATTTACGAGGCTCTATCAAGTCTGGCTCGAATAATGTCATTGCCAGTTTGCCTATTTGACCATGTGAATTGTGTTCCCACATAGCCCAGATCAGACAAATCAGAGTAATCGACAGCAAACTTAATATCAGATACTCCTGAAGAGTTGTACTAGAGAAAGTTGATCTGCCATTGTGATGTTTAGATCTCCAATAACATCCCATAGGTGATCAACTCTCTCCAATTTCTTTAACATATTTCCATTGTGCTAGTTTCTCTTCACGGTATGTAGAACCATAAAGAAAAGTAGCAAGAAACTCTGATTTACTAGTAACTGATAATGGCATTGACCATTTTGTCAGTATTTTTGGACAATTTCAAAATTAAAACCACTCTCCCACATAAGAGCTATACCTCCAGAAAGTCCAGCAGAAGAATGAACCCAATTGTTAGGGAAGCTGAACCTTCTAAGATATTGATGCATCTTAGCAGCAGAGTCACATTTGGTTTCACATAAGACCACAATATTAGGATTATCAACACAAAGCCCTATGACCTTTCAGGATAATAACAGTGTTTATCAGAATTACTCCAGGTCAGGATAATAACATGCCACCAAATGATAATAATCAATTATAGAAACCACAACACTCATTAAAACCGATAGAAAAATAAAATAAAATGGAACAGCTATAGTTTAGATAGAATTTCAAGTGATAATTGTTCAGTGGAATCCTAACAATCGAATTATAGATCTAATGTTTGTATCACAGAATAAAAATTAAAACCCTAGAATGCAGATAAAAAAAATGGGATAGAGAGATAGATAGCAGTATTTACTAACCGGAGATGCAACAATCTTTAGTTTATCCTCCTTGTGACTTCTAATCTCAGCCGCTTTTGAGTTTTCCTCATTCATATCGCCTTACCTAGTTTCCTGAGCATCCGGAAGAAGGTTGTGATTATGGTTTCCGAAAATAGGGATTGAATGAATTCGAATTGGATTGATAGTATCAGAAGGAGGAGAATTGTCAATTCTAGATCTCTCCGCAGAGCGCGTTTCCTCTTTCCCCTAAAGTTAGAAACACCTGGTTCAACAATTTCCGCGTTTTGATTAGCAGAAGAGATATTACTAGTACACCCAACTTCTTTCATATAGGCAGCCATAAAGGCCTGTCGCTCTTCGGTTTCATCCGTTTAAATATCGAACAGGGTGTTAGTCCTCAAGGGAGTTGGGGAGTTGGGTGTAGTTGTGTTTTTCCCGTTAGTCGTGAGGGAGTTTGAGGGAGTCTCTTAAAATCCCCGTTAGTCGTGGGAGAGTTTAGAAGAGTCATCACAACTCCCTAGAAAACCCCGTTAGTCGTGGGGGAGTTTGAAAGAAACTCTTAAACTCCCTGTTAGTGGTAAAAATTAGAATGATAGGGAGTTTGTTTTTTTTGGGGAGTTCTGGGAGTTCTAGGGAGTTTATAGTATATTTTTGCCTCACTCCAAATCTCTCAAAAAAGTAGAGATTTTGGGAGAGTCTCTCAAACTCCCTACACTCAACACACCAAACTCTCTCAAACTCTCAATACTTTCTTACACTCCCTCAAAATCCCCAAGATTCAAAATACATTAAACTCCCTCCAACTCACTCGTGGACTAACCCCTGGAAGTCTTTTTGAGTCATGGCAGCACTCCAAAGTTGCCTGGCAATTTCTTCACGTTTCTCTTGATCATGGTCAAGCACAAAACAGTAATTATAAATCAGCAACTAATTTTTATTTTTCCCGTGCTTTGAACATACGTGGGACTGGAAACAAAATCCCCATTTAGCAAGGTTATATACTTATTTAGAGAGTATTTTTCACTTTTTATTTATATAATTCTGATGTTTTCGAACCAGAAATCGTTTAATCAGAACAATATATTTAAGAATTAACATATATCATTTCTAACTTACGTTATAGGTACTTGGGACCGGAAAAAAATACTCGTTTAGCGAGGTTATATATTTATTGGTGATAAATAGATATATATATTTATTTATTTAGAGAGTATTATGAACTTTTTACTTGTATAATTCTAATTTTTTCAAACTAGAAATCGGTCAATTAGAATAATATATTTAAGAATTAACATATGTCATCTCTAACTTACGCTATAGGAAATTTTAGAACTAGTTGGATGAGAATGATGCAGCTACGAGATCTCCTATGAACAACGTAATTATCGTGTTTAATCAATTATGAGAATGATCATGAATTAGATTATAGTACTACCATACCAAATATGTCATTAAAAGAGGCATTCCAAACATTAATCATCATAGAAAATTTTTTGCTATAACACGAGTAAAATATTCCAGAAATTATACATATATTACAAAAGAATAAGGATGTGAGGCATTTTAGTTTAGGTGGAAGAAAATAACAATCATTATTAGATGCATTTTTTAAGAAGAAATAACTTCTAATGAAAACTTATGATCATTTACATCACCTCACAACGATATTGATTGTTTTCTGTACGGAAGTGCTTATGAACAGAATAATCAAGGAAAGAAACAATTATAAGGTAGATATGGTCATGAATTGACTTATAAGTTTGAGTAATTTATTTCAATCGAACTGACGAAGTATTTTGGTTTGTTTATATTATTTTTTATATGAAATTTAATAATTATTCATTTATATTTACATAGAGCCTTTAAGGACTCAAATTTTTTTTTTACTCATTAATATATTCAGCGAGGTTGTTCAATTAGCCCCTTTACCCAAGTTGGGACCGAAGAAAATTATTCATTGGCGAGGTGATTCATTTATCGAGGTTAGACTGTATGAGGATCAACTTCAATCTTCTTACCGAGATCCGCATATATGTCATGTGCAGTTTGCTTATCAAGGTGCTCAAGGTGGATGCCCCGTAACTTAATTTTCTTACAAATATTGAGTTAAAAACTTTAAACATCTCCAACAGAAGGTCGAAGTTTTAAGCATCTCCAATAAAAGGTGGAAGTTTTAATTTTTCATGACATGTAGGATTTTAAATCTTTATTTGAAATTAATTCATCTCTAATAGTATTGTAGCTCTACAAAGTAGGAGGGATTGCAAAATGAATACAAAGGCCTTCAAGAAGTCTTATCTAAACCTTCGAAATGACCTACACGTCATCACTTAAACTAATTTTTTCATTCTAATTATTATTTAAAATTAAAATTATCCAACAAGAAAGGAAAAAAATTAGTTTAGTTTTTAAATTAGTTGTAACTACCTATAAATGTTAAAGTTAAAAGCTTACACTATTGGAGATGGTTTATAAGAGCATCTACAATAGAGGGTGATTTTTTTTTGTTTTTTTATGACACGTAGGATTTTAGATCCCCAACTGACTTAAATTCATCTCCAATAGTTGGTTCTCTACAAACTAGGAGGGATGGGAAAATAAATATGAAGATGTTAAAGAAAGTCTTAATTACACCTTCGCTTGCACCTCCATGTCATATTTTCAATTATTTTATTTTTTTTAAATTAATTAAATAAAAATAAATGGTTAAGATTTTATCATTAAAATATTCTAAGAGCATCCCCAATGGAGTAAGGGTTTTAAGAAATATTGACACCACCTAAGATTTTAGAAACTCTCAACAATAAAAAACCTCTTATGTGATTTGTAGATAGTGGTAAAAGTGGTTCGATTCTCAGACTTGTGAAGGATATTAATTAGACTTAAATCCTAATAATAAAATAGAAAACTCACAAAAAATTATAGCAAACTCAATCAAATATGATATCAATACTAAAAGAAACACTGAGGCTAAGATTCCACTATTTTTCAAGTTCAAAGTGATTAAACCAATACTTATATTTATGCAATTTTCTTGTTTAATTTGATTCTAAAATATTGCAACAAGTAGATTTTCAAAAGTAATAATTGTAAATACCAAGTATGAAGCATCAAAAGTCTTAAAACTAAGCATACTCCATCAAAATAGATCACAATCACTCAAATAAAAATCATATTCAATAATAGTTCAAGGCAAATAATCATATAATTATTGCAAATAAAAAGATAAAATAGAATATACCACTTTTTGTTGGAAAAATAGCTTCCTCTATCGCCTCAGCAATGTGGTTTGGCTCCTCATATTAATCATGATCTCAAAATATGTGTTTGTTGCTCAAAAGATGATTAAAAGAGTGAAAAGTAATAACACAGACTGTTTGCAACAGTGTATTGGTGTTGCAAAACAGCTGTTACAATGGAACTGTTACAGAAAAACTGTTGCTTTGTCGCTGATTTTAAGACCCTAGAATAAGACTGCCCTGAACAGCTTAATGTTTTTCAGCTGTTAAACAGCGACACTTTTCGGCGACTGTCTGCCGAGGGTCAATGTTCTTCGCGTTCTTCTTCTTCAACAGCAGCAGCAGAAGAAACAGAGTTTGGTAAAGCTCTGATTTCTTCTTCTTTGGCTCTCCTTAGGTTCCCAAACTCTCTACACCTCTTCTATATGACCCAAGACATCTATTTATATCAAAAATACCGATTAAATCTCTCCCAAATCTTCCATAATCTCTTTCCTTCTCTTCACGGCCAAGTTGCGACAATTTCTTGTTTTAGGATTTCTACGCGTTTCTGAGCTTTCCTTTTTATTCTAAACTCTTCCTTAGATAGATACAAATCTTTGGGAAGGTTTACAGCGTTTTAATCACTCTAAAATTCCCTAAAACAGGTCACACACGTGACTTTCCATATTTTATTGTTGTGAGAAAAATCCGTCGATTGAGCCCAATCTAATCGATTTAAACACCCATATAAGATTCCTAGACCCATAAGGAGTCTATCCTATGAAAATCAGAGGTTTAATCGACCTCAAACTCCTCCAAATCACGATTGCCAAAACTGCTCTTTAACTGCATTTTTTTTCCCGCCAAAATTCTTTTTTTTTGAATGTTGAAGATGGTTGCCCCTTATCCAGAGTAGGGGTGCGATTAGCAACTGCCTGGAAATGGGATGCCCCTTAGTAATTAGGTTACCCCTTATCCAAAGTGAGAGTCTGAATAGCAAATGTCCTCCGGGTGCTTTCCGACAACTTTTCGAACCAATTTTTTCCAAAAATGTTTATTAGCCAAAAATACCTACAAATAAATAAAACACCATAATAATTACAAAAATGAGCCCTAATAATATATAGAATCGAGACCAATCGGACACAAAAATGTGTCTATCAAATACCCCCAAACCTATTATTTGCTAGTCCTCGAGCAAAAATAAAATAGAAATAAAATCCTAACTCACTGTCGCAGGCATCGTCGATTACATTTAGCGTATGCAATAAGCCTTTAAACCCCTAGGTGTCCCTAGTGGCGGAGCGTTGTCTCCGGAGGGCTTACCAGAGGTATACCCACAAAACCTTTTTACTCCATACCCTAGCTATCTACACAGAACCTTTGAAGGCACTAAAGAATCTCCGTGGTTGGCATACTTATTGACTACAGGAGGAAGTACCCTGATGCGAAATTCCAATTGTTGTACACGAGTTTGCACTCAAGCATACTAAAATTCATATGAAGTGACAGAGCTCTACTCAGATAGTCTCACTATGGACATCAATATCCGGAGTCAAAACTAATCACATGGATAGATCAAGAAGATGGATATAGAAAAACATAGATGGTTTTGATGTTTACTAGGTGAACGGTGTTTCTCATATCTGTCTGAAGGCCTCCGCCAAAATGAACATATCCTAATGGACTGAGATACTAGTCTGACTAATATCAACACACTGGCGTATACAAGGGAACCAGTGATTGATAATCCTGACTCTAGGTCAACACAACTGGCATATACAAGGGTTCCAGTGGTCGACTTTATTGAATTTATTCTAGTTGGTCTGATGGTCTGGTCTCTTTTTCTTTTTTTTCTTTTTTTTTTCTATTTTTTTTTGTATCTCAATCACTCTAATTCACCCTAGCATTGGTAACAACTTGAATCGTGAGCCCCACCTAATCACTTAGAGAAACATAGTTTAAAAACAAAACAAAATAAAAACAGAAGTGAAAAGGACTCAATGAGATATGGTGAAACTATCATGTTATTTCTAACACTTGAGCTATGTGCTTTTATGAATAGACTCTTTAGATGTTGCCATCTAGTCAGATTGGTTCCTCAACTCCTACAACCAAAATGCTTCCATCCACTTAGATTGGTAAGTGCCATCCTTAATAGGGATAAATTTCTAGGATCTGGAGTTTATTTATTACAACGAAAAGGTAACAAAAAGTTCTACCCCACCCCCAAACTTAAATCTAACATTGTCCTCAATGTTTATAATTAAAGAACGGTACCAAAAATATAAGTAACAAGAGGAAATATTAAAGAGAGAAGTCGGAAAGATAGTACCTGGGTGAAGTGTAACCAAAAACCTATAAAAATATTATACAACATACAAAATCGTCTTGATGGTCAATCAAGGTAAACAGGGTCCTCCATAGGGACCTCCTCAACATCACCTGTAGGAAAAGGCTCTAAAAAGGGCTTCAATCGCTGACCGTTAACCTTCGAAGAACTACTACCATCCGGTGTCTCAATCTCAACAACGCCATGAGGAAAAACAGTACGGACCACAAAAGGACCGGTCCACCGAGAGCGCAACTTCCCGAGGAATAGATGCAAACGAGTGTCACACAGAAGAACTTTTTGACCTGGAGAAAATGAATTTCATAAAATATTCCTATCATGCACAAGTTTCATTTTGTTCTTATACTCGTTAGCACTATCATATGCATCTCTACGAATTTCGTCCAACTCATTGAACTAGAGCTTTCTTTGAGCTCCTGCCTTGTCAAGTGAAAAGTTTAAGTTCTTAATATCCCAATAGGCTCGATGCTCTAACTCAACAGGAAGGTGACATGCCTTGCCAAACACTAAACGATAAGGTGACATTCCAATGGGTGTCTTAAACACAGTACGGTAAGCCCATAAGGCATCAGTAAGCCTCAACGACCAGTCTTTCCTATTTGGATTAACTGTTTTCTATAGAATACGTTTAATTTCCCTATTGAAAACCTCTACCTGACCACTAGTCTGAGGGTGATATGGGGTTTCTAGTTTATAGGTAATACCGTATTGTTTCATTAAAAGAGAAAACGGTCTATTACAAAAGTGTGAACCTCCATCACTAATTATAGCTCGCGGCGTACCAAAACGTGTAAGTATATTCTCTTTCAAAAACTGGACTACGACCCTGTGGTCATTCGTTCTACACGGAACCGCCTCAACCCACTTAGACACATATTCTACAACGACAAGTATGTAAAGATAACCAAACGAAATAGGAAATGGACCCATAAAATCAATGACCCACACATCAAAGACCTCAATCACTAAAATAGGGTTCAAAGGCATCATATTTCTACGGGAATGGTTCCTAACTTCTAGCAACGCTCACAAGAAACACAATGACTATGGGAATCTTTAAACAACGAAGGCCAGTAAAATCCACACTGCAAAATCTTAGCAGCAGTCTTCTTAGCACTAAAATGACCCCCACATGCATGTTCATGACAAAAGGAGATAATACTAGACTGGTCACTCTCAGATACACATCTCCTAATAATCTGGTCCGGACAATACTTAAACAGAGAAGGATCGTCCCAAAAGAAATGCTTAACCTCGACTAAAAACCTAGAACGATTTTTCTTACCCCAATGTTGAGGGGTTCGACCAGTAACAATATAATTTACTATATTTTCATACCAAGGTGATTGGGAAACAGAGAACAATTGTTCATCAGGAAATCTATCCCTTATATGAAGGGAATCACTATGGGAACTAACAACTAGTCTAGACAAGTGATCTGCTACTACATTTTCTGCACCCTTTTTGTCTCTAATGTCTGGGGAAAATTCCTGTAACAATAGGATCCATCTAATCAATCTAGGTTTGGTATCCTTCTTAGATAAAAGGTATTTCAAAGCAGCATGATCTGTATAGATTATGATCTTAGAACCTAATAGGTAGGACCTAAACTTATCCAAGGCAAACACGATGGCTAAAATTTCCTTCTCGGTAATTGTGTAGTTTATTTGGGAATCATTCAGAGTTTTGCTAGCATAATAAATCACATGAAGTAATTTTTTTTCTCGTTGTCCTAAAACGACGCTTATAGCATAATCTGAAGAATCACACATAATCTCAAAAGGTAGGTTCCAGTTAGGTGCCTGGACTATCAGGGCAGTAGTGAGTAAAGTTTTAAGCTTCTCAAAAGCCTCTAAACAAGCATCATCAAAGACAAACTTAACATCTTTTGCAAGCAAATTGCAAAGAGGTCTAGAAATCAAGCCAAAATCCTTAATGAATCGACGGTAAAAACCTGCATGCCCTAGGAATGACCTAATATCTTTTACGGTTTTTGGGACCTGTAAAGTCTTAATAAGGTCAACTTTGGCTTTGTCTATATCTATACCCTTTGAAGAGACGATGTGCCCTAATGCAATTCCTGATTTAACTACGAAATGGCATTTTTCCCAATTAAGCACTAAATTTTTTTCCTTACACCTAGTCAACACTAATGTCAAATGATGCAAGCACTCATCGAAAGATGAACCAAATACTGAAAAATCATCCATAAATACCTCTAAGAATCGTTCTACCATATCATAAAATATGCTCATCAAACAACGTTGAAAAGTTACAGGGGCATTACATAGCCCGAAAGGCATGCGTCTATAGGCAAAGGTACCAAAGGGACAGGTAAAAGTGGTTTTCTCTTGGTCTTCTGGGGCAATAACGATCTGATTATAACCGGAGTAGCCATCTAAGAAGCAATAGTGACTATGTCCAGCTAATCGCTCTAGCATTTGGTCGATAAAAGGAAGGGGAAAGTGATCCTTCCTTGTGACCTTGTTCAATTTCCTATATTCAATACACACACGCCATCCCGTGGTCACTCGGGTTGGGATTAATTCATTATTATCATTCTGGACTACAGTGATACCTGATTTCTTGGGGACAACCTGAACAGGGCTGACCCACTTACAGTCTGAAATTGGGTAAATAATACCCGCATCTAACAACTTAAGCACCTCTTTTCGAACTACCTCTTTCATGTTAGGGTTCAGTCGACGTTGCATCTCCCTAGAAGGTTTGGAGTCTTCCTCTAAATGAATCTGATGCATACACACAGTAGGACTTATACCCTTAATGTCTGCTATAGTCCATCCTAAAGCTTCCTTATTGTCTTGAAGTACATTTACTAGCCTACTTTCCTGATCACTATCCAAATTGGAAGCTACAATCACAGGTAAAGTCTCAGATGGGCCTAAAAACACATAGTTTAGAGTATCGGGTAGTGGTTTAAGGTCCAACTTTGTGGGCTCTTCTAAAGAAGGAATTAGGGTAGTCTCAGAAACTGGTAACGGTTCGAACCTAGCTTTCCATCTATCATTGTCTAACACAAGGGTAGAATCTAATAGAGCATTCACCTGTTCAATAGTGTTATCGTCGTCAAAATCTAAACCAAAATGGGATAAACAACTCTCTAATGGGTCTTCAGACAAGATGTTTGGTAATGACTCCTGAACTAAGGCTTCTATCATGTTCACTTCCTCAACACATATGTCATCTAGCTCATGAAGTTGCTTACTGACAATAAAAATGTTCATCTCCATAGTCATATTGCCAAAAGATAAACTCATCACACCATTTCGACAGTTAATAATCACATTAGACGTAACTAAAAATGGGAGACCTAAAATCACAGGTATCTGGTTCTTTGGGTCAGGGACAGGTTGGGTATCTAGGACCACGAAATCCACTGGATAAATAAACTTGTCGACCTCAATAAGAACATCCTCGATAACACCTCGAGGGATTTTAACAGACCTATCAGCTAACTGTAGTGTCATCTGAGTAGGTTTCATTTCACCAAGTCCTAGCTGTAAGTATACATGGAATGGTAGTACGTTCACACTGGCTCCTAAGTCAAGTAAAGCTTTTTCTACCCGGAAGTTACCTATTGTGCAATCAATGGTAGGAGAACCTGGGTCTTTGTACTTTGGAGTTATGGTGTTCTGAACGATTGAACTTACGTGACTAGCTAAAAAGGCTTTCTTATGGACGCTAAGTTTTCGCTTTCGCGTACACATATCCTTAAGGAACTTGGCATAAGCAGGAATTTGCCTAATTACATCTAATAAGGGAAGTTTTATGGTAACTTGCTTAAAAACCTCCACTATATCATTAAAGTTCAATTCCTTCTTTGTTGGTACTAATAGCTGAGGAAATGGGGCTCTAGGCCTAAAATCAGACCTTTCGGGAACCGAATTCACATCATCAGAAACTTTATCAGTCTCTTCAGCTACTGGTCCTGAGAGGTGAGATCCTGAGGGGTGAACTACAGTATGTTCACTATCGGGCATGATTACCTTATTGTCTACAACTCTACCACTTCTAAGGGTTCTAACAACATTCAATTGATTCGATGGTTTTGCACCTAATTCATGAACTCCTCTAGGGTTGGGTTGTGTTTGACTAGGAAACTTACCTTTTTATCTCAAATAATCACTTGTCAGACCAACCTGGGTTTTTAACTCGGAAATAGCCTGACTATTTTCTTGTCCTATCTTGTACTAGCTTTTAGACTCTGTTCTACGTATAACTGCAATTTTGCAGTTTGCTGAGTTAACAAGGCGAGATATTCCTCTAAACTTAGGATTTTCTTATCTGACTGATTCTGAAACTGAGCTAGTCTTGAAGGATTCTTAGTATAGGCAAAACCTGGGGGAGCATTAGAATTACTAAAGTGACCTTGACTTTGGCCCTTAAACCATGAAAGGTTCGGATGGTTTCTCCAACCAGGATTATAGGTTTCTGAATATGGGTCAATCTTTTGACGGTTATCAAATCTAGTGTTATTATAAAGAGCATTGGCCTGCTCTTCAATATTCTGGCCTTCCCAAAAAAGGCTCCACTCTACCACTAGTCTGGCCCACTTCTAAGGCTTCTAACCTTTTTGCTATAGCAACAATTTTGGCATCTGATTCATAGCCTCCTTCTACCCTATTAAGGTTTCCTCTACTTAAAAGAATTGTTTCTGGGGTGCCTTACTATTTTCCCATTGCTGGGTTTTTTTCGGCGATTTCATTAAAAAATTCCATCGCCGCATCAACAGTTTGGTTTCCAAATCCACCAGTGCATAGAGACTCGACTATGGTCGTTGTGGAATAATATAAACCCTCATAAAGGATCTGAACTAGCCTAACCTTTTCTAAACCATGATGAGGACACTGGGATAATAAATCATTGAACCTTTCCAAATACCTATATAAAGATTCTCCCTCTTGTTGTGAAAATGTGCATATTTGCGTCCTAATAGACGATGTTTTGTGCCTAGGGAAAAACTTATTGAAAAAGGCAGATGTAAGATGTTCATATGTCTCAATTGACTCGGAGTCCAAACTATACAGCCACGACTTGGTCTTATCTTTCAGGGAAAATGGGAATAACCTAAGTTTCAAAACATCATCATCTAAGCCTCTAATTCTTAGAGTACTACAAATTTTCTCAAAATCCCTAACATGGTAATAAGGGTTTTCATTTTCTTTTCCTAAAAAGATTGGGAGCATCTGTAAGGTCCCAGGTTTCAGTTCATAGGGTGCCTCCGTTTCAGCTAACTTAATACACTAAGGACGGGTAGTCCTAGTTGGATTCAACAAAGCTTTCAAAGTTGCCATTTCTGGCGCTATCGGAGCAACAGGGATTCTCTCCTCAGTCAAAGAACGTTCAAAAACAGACTCTTCAAAAGCCGGACTTTCTAGATTAAGGTAATCGAGACGCTTCGAACTACTAGGTTTCTCTTTAACAAATCTACCTAGTGCGTCTCTTTTACGTTCAGGCATACAATAGAATTTTCTAAATCGGAAGAGTAAGCAAACACAGATCAAGGACGACTCAACCAAATCAAACCTATTTATTTCTATCAAACAAAAAGCATGATGGCTCCACTTAGATTGTTTCTAGACCAGCTTCTAATCCTTCAAACGGGAATTCGTTACAATTTAAGAAAACCCCTCTGGAATCAATCCGAGTTAACGTAAGTTGAATAGAGGCGAGGGAAGATCGGTGGAGCTTTGATACCCAAGGCCTCAGCGGTATTACAAGGCGGCGCAGTCACGCATTCAACTTACAGAAACCGTCAAGAACTTCGAAGTATGCTTAAAAGAGTAACCAATATTTTTCGAATGACTTTCCTGTTAAGCTCGTTACCCTATCGGTCTCGTTGTAGTCAAAATTTTAGGCTTAGGTTCGCGTAGGTTACGTGTTCCTAAAGCGGGCAAGAAGAGAACGGTGATGAAATCCGAGCCCTTATCTTGTATGGCCAGGCCTGCCCTTTACTAGAAAAATAAATGTTCGTATTCAGTCCTCAACATATATGCATACGAAGGAGTCCAGTAACTCACTGACAGGGGATTCGCGAGTGCTTAGAATCTTACCTCTCGTTCCAGACGGGGGATGAATCGGTTGTAGTCGACTCGGGCCACTGACTCCGATGTCTAGTGTACGAACCCAAGGTGCAGAGACAATTTCGTAATTGTCCTCCTTCTCTGCAAACAGTTTATATTTAAAGTACCCTTCCGTAGGGTAATAAAAAAAAATAATGTCCCAAAGTCCAAAAGTCCAAAAGTCCAAAAAAATAAAGAAAAATTACAAAATAATAAACCCTAATACAGTTTTTTTTTTAAATAAAATAAACAAATCCTTAACTAAAATTGTCTAAAAAATAAAATAAAATTTTCTTCTTTTCTGTTCTTTTTGCTTTAATCTTTAGCTCCAAGTCTTTATGAAATCACCAGACTCCTTGGCTCAATTTTCTTTATGATCTAGAACCTGTAGATACAAGATAAATACCCAAAAACATAAAAAAAGACAAAAAAAAAAAAAAAAAAAAAAAAAAAAAAATAAATAAATAAAAAAAATAAATAAATCTAAAACCCTAAAAACAAATCCGCGTCGGCGGCGCCAACAATTGATATGATTTGTAGATATTGGTAAAAGTGGTTCGATTCTCAGACTTGTGAAGGATATTAATTAGACTTAAATCCTAATATTAAAATAGAAAACTCACTAAAAATTATAGCAAACTCAATCAAAGATGATATCAATACTAAAAGAAACACCGAGGCTAAGATTCCACTATTTTCCAAGTTCAAAATGATTAAACCAATACTTATATTTATGTAATTTTCTTGTTTAATTTGATTCTAAAATATTGCAACAAGTAGATTTTCAAAAGTAATAATTGTAAATACCAAGTATGAAGCATCAAAAGTCTTAAAACTAAGCATACTCCATCAAAATAGATCACAATCACTCAAATAAAAATCATATTCAATAATAGTTCAAGGCAAATAATCATATAATTATTGCAAATAAAAAGATAAAATAGAATATACCACTTTTTGTTGGAAAAATAGCTTCCTCTATCGCCTCAGCAATGTGGTTTAGCTCCTCATATTAATCATGATCTCAAAATATGTGTTTGTTGCTCAAAAGATGATTAAAAGAGTGAAAAGTAATAACACAGATTGTTTGCAACAGTGTATTGGTGTTGCAAAACAGTTGTTACAATGGAACTGTTACAGAAAGATTGTTGCTTTGTCGCTGATTTTAAGACCCTGGAATAAGACTGTCCTAAACAGCTTAATGTTTTTCAGCTGTTAAACAGCGACACTCTTCTGCGACTGTCTACCGAGGGTCAATAGTTCGTCGTGTTCTTCTTCTTCAACAGCAGCAGCAAAAGAAACAGAGTTTGGTAAAGCTCTGATTTCTTCTTCTCTGGCTCTCCTTAGGTTCCCAAACTCTCGACACCTCTTCTATATGACCCAAGACATCTATTTATATCAAAAATACCGATTAAATCTCTCCCAAATCTTCCAAAATCTCTTTCCTTCTCTTCACGGCCAAGTTGCGACAATTTCTTGTTTTAGGATTTCTACGCGTTTCTGAGCTTTCCTTTTTATTCTAAACTCTTCCTTAGATAGATACAAATCTTTGGGAAGGTTTACAGCGTTTTAATCACTCTAAAATTCCCTAAAACAGGTCACACACGTGACTTTCCATATTTTATTGTTGTGAGAAAAATCCGTCGATTGAGCCCAATCTAATCGATTTAAACACCCATATAAGATTCCTAGACCCATAAGGAGTCTATCCTATGAAAATCAGAGGTTTAATCGACCTCAAACTCCTCCAAATCACGATTGCCAAAACTGCTCTTTAACTGCATTTTTTTTCCCGCCAAAATTCTTTTTTTTTGAATGTTGAAGATGGTTGCCCCTTATCCAGAGTAGGGGTGCGATTAGCAACTGCCTGGAAATGGGATGCCCCTTAGTAATTAGGTTACCCCTTATCCAAAGTGAGAGTCCGAATAGCAAATGTCCTCCGGGTGCTTTCCGACAACTTTTCGAGCCAATTTTTTCCAAAAATGTTTATTAGCCAAAAATACCTACAAATAAATAAAACACCATAATAAGTACAAAAATGAGCCCTAACAATATATAAAATCGAGACAAATCGGACACAAAAATGTGTCTATCAACCTCTCCAGTGGTGGTTGGATAATCAAAATTTAATATGACGTGGAAGTTTGAGTTTGGAGGAGAGTATGGGTTTTTGGAGACTCCCATCCATACCCACGTCATCAATTTGTTATTATTTTAATTGATTTTTTAGATTTTGTGAATTATTTTTTCTATAAATAAGCAACAAGTATATCAAATTAGATATGGATACAACTACCACTGGAGATGCTTATCAAAACAAGATTTGTATTTGGATTCTATGTTATTAAATACCTTTTTTTTTAGATCTCCACATATGATAAATACTCATAGTCCATTGGAGATGCTCTAAGGATTAAACTATTTACTATTGGAGATAGTTTTTTAACTATGGAGTCCTATATTTACTATATCAGCCCGTTTTGGAAACCTAAGAATTCAATTATGGAGTAATCCAATTCTTGCAATTGGATTCCAAGGAATGCAATTCAAATCCTAAAAATTCATGTTCGGTTGAGGTAGTTCAATTATCTTTGTTTTTATCCTGGAATCCAATTCCATTGCATTATTTGAGCAATGCAATGAAATTCTACTATTTTGGAGGAATTTGGATTCCTAGGAATCAAAATTCTTAATTACAAAAAGTTCATTTGCACCGTTCGTTTCAAGAAATTGGGTGCATTCCTTATAGAAATTGGATTCCCCGGAATCCAATTCCTTGAAACGAACATGTTGTATGTGTAAATCTCCTAAATAAAAGTCTTAATAAGACTTCCATGTAGGATTTTTTACACCCACTGTTGGAGATGCTCTAAGCCAAGAAGTAACATTTTTGGCTTTCACAAATGAAGGTCTAAATCACATCTCCATGTAAGATTTTTAACATCCACTATTGGAGATACTCTTTTGATCTGCAAGAGGTCTTTTTGGCTTGTATTTTTTGATGGATAGGATATAACCACTTACCGTCACGAGAGATATATTACACTGATGAATAATAGAGGTATCACACGAGAGGAAGATTGTTATAGGATAATTGAAATACGACGAATAATACTATCTCTGTATCTGCAAAAGTGTTATTAATAGTTTTTTATCTTGGCCTAAAATTGAAAAATGGATAGTAAAACTTTTGCTGAAACATGAGAGGAGAAATTTTTATTAGTGTACCTAATGGGGTAGTAACTATATATAAGTAGAATATTGAAGAGAATTTTTTCGATCAAGTATATTAGGAGATATATATAGTTACTAGGATGATCAATAGGGATGGTTACTTTGACTCATTTTGGAAATTTATTTTTGGAACCAAAAATGTTTGATTGGTCTGTGAAAATCTGACATAAATTATTGTCACCTTTAAGGAAATTTGAACTGATTTGACAACAAGACAATTCATGATTAGTCGACTAGGTAAAAAAATCTAAAAGAAGACTCGGGAACAAGGATAACTTGATCAAACATAGAGCAGAGAAACCCCTGAATAACTGATTCTTGATAGCACAACTGTTAACTGAGAGCATTGGCACAACTGTTAACTGAGAGCATTGGCACAACTGCTTTTAGCAAAAACTTAAAAGTAGATGAGATAAAACCACCACTGCCGTCACAACTTGGATTCAACATAAGAATTATCACAGAAACAAATTAATTACCCATTGAAAGCAAATTATAAGCATGCATATATGTATTTATTTCTGTCTCTATCAGCGTAAAATTGGAAGCAGAGCACTTTATAATTTTTAGACTTGTATTAACTGTCGAATTATCCAATGGAAATATAGTGGGATTGCAAAAATATACTGTTATGTTATACGATGCGCAATTATTAACATTAATACCTTATGTCGTACAGATACAATATATTTATTATGAATGAAATGAAAGAGTTTTGGCAATATTCTTATATGAAGCTGATTTATTCAAAGGATCGGTAATACCGTGGGGTGCCGGGCTTCAGTAAATTTGATAATTTATTTCACTTTCAATTACATCACATTACTTTTCATCCAAATTCCATTCCATTAGAATTTCAATGTTCATGTTAAGTTGGTGAAGTTTCAGGAGCTTCAGTTCATATTTAATTTTCTACAATTGGATATATACTTACATGGGATCACATGTACTACCTTAGTTATTTACAATTTTAATTTTTACTGATGAGACTGAAATACTGAGACACTCTATTGCTCTCTGTTACGAGTTTGAATGACTTGGCATGTGTACGAGTTACAATTTACACGAGTGTGAACCAACTATTTCAAAAACAAAAAGGAAATAAAAAAAAATTACAATAATTATCGAGAAAGGTGTTTCGAATCATGAAAAACTAGCAAAGGTCATATGAACATCCATAATAATAATTTATATGGAATAACTACATGTTACTCATGATCTGGATCTGGGTCGACTCCTAAGTCCACTCCTAACTCGATATAAATCATATGTAAGATCGTTTGTTTTTTATTTTTTGCCAGTTCTGGCTCGCTACCTGACCCAGACCTAATCCCTAACAAAATTTTCTAGGGTTTATTAGATGAGTTTGATTGAAGGATTGAAAAAAAACTTTCTAGGGTTTATTAGATGAGTCTGACTTCTTCTAATTGAACATTAGTTTCATTGAAGGATTGAAATAAATGTTTATTATAGGGTTTATTAAGTCTGATATCCTCTAAAATTTTGTCAGTTTCAGGTACTGGTATCTTCCCCTTCTGAAGCTTAAAACTAGAAGATATAAAACCGGTCATCTGATTGGAAATACATTTATGTAATAAAAGGAATACTTTTTTTAAACTTATTTATTATAGTATTTGTGATTATACCTTTAGCAGCACACACTTATGAGGCTAAAAATATATTGCAGTGGCGATAAAAAAATAATTTATATTTGTTGTCGCATCTGTGTGGCAAGAAAATTACATCATGCATCACCATTTTCGTCTGCGGCAAAAGATAACCCCCTTTTGTATCACCAACTATGTACTGACGCGAGAAACCACTTAAATCAGCTTGTGTTTATAAGACGTGACAACAAAGTTTTGCAATATCTCAGTTTTCTTGTAGTGTATGCTTTATTCACTATAAGTTGTGGACCCAATTTTGTAGAGATGAATGGTCTAGAATATATCCCTACATATTGTAGGTCATACTCGAACTTTGTGCGTCATCATCAGTGCCACTTTGTTCAGCTATCCAACTACAGTTTAACCTCCATATATGAATATGCTAGGGACCAGAAGGAAAAATAAATATTCGTTTAGCGAGGTTATTTATTCATTAATAAATTAATATATTATTCGTTTATCGGCAAATATATATTTATTTATTTATTTAGAGAGTATTTTTAGTTTTATATTTACATAAATTTGACGTTTTCGAACTAGAAGTGGGATTATTAATTGAAGATATTGAAGAATTAATTGATGTCATTTCTAGCTTACATTTAAAAAATTTAATGGATGACGAACATTTTTTGAACAATCCTAACAGGAATGATATAATTATGAGAATTAACGATGAGAAATTTAAACTATCGAGTAAGTAGTGATCTTGAACCAGATGATAGTAGTGCATACCAAGTGTGTCGTCAAAAGAGACATTTCAAGCAGTAATCACCATAAAAAAAACGACTATAGAACAATCAAAATACTCTAGAAGTTGTGCAAGCATTACATGAAATTGAGGATGAAATGTATTTTCTTGTAGGTGTAAAGAAAAATAATCAACTTTAAATGCATTTTTAAGTAAAAGTGACTTTCTTAATAAATATTGTTGATTGGATGAAGTATTTTTTCTTAATTATATTATTTTTTTTGTATAAAAGTTAGTAATTATTCATTTATTTTTCATAGGGCCTTTAAGGAGTTCAAATTTTTTTTATTCATTGGTTTATTTAACGAGGTTATTCATTTAACTTTTTGCCCTAACTGGGACTAAAGAAAATTATTCATTTGGCGAGACTATTCGTTTATCGAGGTTAAACTATATGCAACTGGTAACTAGAGTTACGTGTGGGGACTTGAGGGACTAGATATGACTCTACTGAACAACCCAATAAATTTCTTCCGTCCACAATTTATAGTGATAGCTCCTAATAAAAACTAATCTATAATTGTTAAAGTATTTGTCATTTAGTTTATAGACAAATACTAATAAAAACTTCATAAAAACCGATTTTCACATTGAAATTCTGGTATCCACGTGAGAGTCGGTTTTTTGCGGGGTTTTATTATAGTCCGTTTACCATTTTTGGTTCAAAAATAGGTTTAAATTTTGAACGAAAAATGAGAAACTAAACCTATCATTGTTGTAGGCATATTAGAATAAAAATCCTTCACTCTTGGTAATCTAAGCCCTTTAAATTGATAGCTCTCGCCAAAAGAAAAACAAACATGTTGAGTTGAAGATAGAGACTATCTGAAAATCTGTTCTTGACTCAGGGCATTAATCTAAAAAAAAATGTAATTTCTCATTTTTCAGTACAAACATTAGTATTCAGGTATTTTGTAGTTGGGTTTATCAATAATGTGTCTTAATTAGTAATTTTAGTTGTAAGAATATGGAGCATGATTAATAATATTTTGATTTAATCAATAATCATTTTCTCCATCTTTCTTATCCTTTCATGATTTAATTTCTTTCGTTCACCATTTAGATGATATTTAAATCTTGTTGTTTGAGTTCTTTTTAAACTGGATCTCTTTTCCTGAGCGTTTGCTCTTGTACACAACTTTATTTGCCTAATATGTAAATACATCAGAAAGTACGTCAGTGGCGAAATCAGAAAGTATGTCAACGGCGGAAATCGAAGAATATTCCAGATTAGATTCTTTGGCAATTTGGCTGTGTAACATGGAATTAATGTTTTGGGATTGGAGTTAAAATGGTAGCATGAATTGGAGGCAAACCACTTTATCAAGATTTATGCTGCTTTAAACATGGATATAAGTTTTTCTGGTAATAATATATGATCACTTCATTTTCTATGTGTCCTTGTGTTGAAAAAATAGGTGCGTGAAAGAACACATGCCCCCTTGGGAAAAAAAGTTTCTATAGTTTTTCTTTTTAGTTGATTTTTTTGAATTAAAACCCTAACTCTGTTTTATGTTGGTATTAAAAATTTTATTGAATTAATTTGTTTATTTTTTGAACAATCGTTTTCTCCATATTTCTTATCCTTTCCTGATTTGATTTATTTCGTTCACCATTCAGATGATATTTAGGTCTTGTTCTTTGAGTTTTTCTTAAATTACTTGCTGGAGTATTCTAATCTTAAAAACACATCAATGGCTGAAATCAAAGAATTCTCCAGATTAGGTTCTTTGGTAATTTGGTTGTTTAGCACAGTTAATTTTTTGAGATTGGAATTAAAATGGTAGCATGAATAATAGGAAAACTACTTTTTCAAGCTTTATGCTAGTTTAAACATCAACATATATGTTTTTTTTGTTATAACATATGATCATGTATGGCTGGTATTTTAAGTTTACT
This sequence comes from Papaver somniferum, assembly GCF_003573695.1. Lineage (NCBI taxonomy): Eukaryota > Viridiplantae > Streptophyta > Magnoliopsida > Ranunculales > Papaveraceae > Papaver > Papaver somniferum. The sequence continues at coordinate 3,441,779 of NC_039367.1, forward strand.
ATTAGAGGCTCTAGTAGCTGACATTTTTTTATATACTTATTTATTAGTTTGAAATGGGAACTTAATTTTTGGATTTTTCTTTTCTTTTGGTTGAAAGATAAAATTTTAATCTATTCATAACGATTTCAGAAAAAATTATTGACAAACACTAATAAAAATTCCCTAAAAATCGACTCTCACATTGAAATGATGGTTTCTATTTGAAACTCGGTTTTTGTGGAGTTCTATTACGGTCTGTTCATCATTTTTGTTTCAAAAATAGGTTTAAATTTTGATTGAAGAAAAAGAAGTTGTAGGAAGATTAGAATAAAATCCTTAGTTCTTAGTAATCTAAGCCTTTTAAACCAGAAACTTTTCCACGAGAAAGGATTTTGCTTATTTTTTGTTTGCATGTTAGTTTATGGTATTTTAACTGGGTTCTTGTTATCTTGTACCATAATAGGTATTCCAAAAAAAAAAATTATCTTGGGTTAGATAGGCCAAGTCTTATATCCAGAGTTTATCTGAAATTTATGAACAAAATAAGATATGAAATTCTTAAATGTACATTTTGTTGATTTTGAAATAGTTAGGGAATCATATTCGAGTTAATTTTACCTTTTTTTTTGTAAGACTTTGTAAAAGGTTTTAGGTTTGGTTAATTTTTATTCCGCCTCTTTCACTCTATTTTCTCTTGTTTTCCCCTAGTTTGAAGTTGGATAATGAACTTCTTGTTGGGGATGAGAGGAAAGAGTGTACAGAGGCGGATTGAAATTGACCTCTTCTCAACAAAGAAGGTATGTGTGCAGAGAACAGAAAGAGTTCAGAGCTAAAATCATTTGTTTGTGAAACTGCAGAGAAAAGTTGTTTTCTTTACGACCACATATGGCGACAAATGATGCAAGTGTGGGATCTTCACAGCGACCAGTGCAACCCAAATGACCGTTCTCATAGAGCACTGGTACAACTCCCTGGTGAAATTGAAACTGAATCTTGTATGTATCACTACATGAGGTACACACCTACCAAGTGGAAGATGCATCAGATATCCAACATGGGAACCCTAAGATAACAGAGCATCTACTATTTATACATCTAACCCTGAAGTTGTTTCCATAACGCTATAATATTTTACAACTTTCTTTGCAGTTAGGACATGGCTCAACAACTTTAGTGTCTATTCCCAGAGCCTCTACCACACCTCTTACTAGTCCTAGTTGGTCTCTTAGTATAATACGAAACCATGTTTTTAGCTCCTCTAGAGTTTCATCTAAAACAACATCTTTAGATGTACCTCAGGTTATAACACTCACACATTGTTGAATGAGAAATCTAGGTCTGCTCCATTCTGTGTGTTCCATATAATGATAACCCATGACTAGTCCCATCCCAAGAGAAGTAGGAATGAAATTACAGAATATGTTTTAAGAAATTTGAATTTCGGATGTCTTTATGAAATATTTTATACAGTTATGGGGAAAGGTCGTTAAGATATTTATTTTGATTAATCTATTTTCCCGAAGGCCGGAGTAATGTTCAGGAAGATCATTTATTTCATAATATTAAGTACATACATTGAAAAGAGATTCTAAGTTGGAAATGAGATGTATAAATATATGGTTTGTGTTTCTTTCCATTTCATAATCTGGACGTTTTAAGCTGTGTAATCTGATTTCTTTTCCTGATATTTTGTTTCCTGTGGTATTGATCGAAAACTATTATATATGCAATCAGTAGTGGAACAATATACAACTAAAATGGATACATTGGTTGGTTAAGTATGGCTGGGGTACATGCATCCTTAGGGTGAAGGCATGTACCCCAGATTCATCACCAATCTTTGTTTCCATTGTACTACTAATATGATTCGATTTGATATTAGTTTTCTTATTTCACCATGAAAGATAAAGTAGTTGTACAAAAAATTACTGCTATTTCTTTTCTAGCTGGTACTTCACTTTTCTTTGTCTGATACATGTGCTTCTTGTTACGTTAGTTGGAACATGTTCGGCCTATGAAATCATTTGACTGGGGACTAAGAAAGTAAACCTGGAATTTTTAATGGTAGATTAATATCGATTCTTTAGTTCTAAGTAATCATATCCCCTGACATATGGTTTTTGTTTTCTCACAATACCATCTAAGAACTTCGAAAAGAGAAGTTTTGAGGTTTCAATCCATTTCACAAGCGGGGCATTTTTCATCTTAGTACCTCCTATTTTTGTTAATAACCATATAATTTTTGTTAATACTCTCTGTGGACACACGAACTACGCGGGGTCTGCGTGCCCGCAATCAATTGTTAAAGTCTAAAGAGATTACGATGGTGATACCCTGATGTGGGTTCATTGGCTCAAAACCCACGGGTTTATCATGGCCTCCTCCAACTTCCCCGTGCGTAGCGATTATGCATGGGGTACAAATATAAAAGGAAAGCAACATATATAAGCAAATGCATGCGGAACTAGATGAATGTAAAGTGCTGAAATGTAAATAAGACCAAGGTTTACGTGGTTCAGCACTAAGGCCTACATCCACGGGGTTTGTTGTTCTACTATATTATTCACGGTTACACGAATAGTTGAATGACTTGGGGTTTACATATTTCTCTCCACTATGGGATTCCTTACCTTTGCTATTCTCTCTCTCTCTCTCCTGATGTTTTTTCGATCCCCTTCCCCCTTTATGGAGATTGGGTATTTATAAGGTAGGAACGTGGGACCCATCTCTGAAGACCGTTGGAACCTTATCTTCTAGTGTCTTGTGTCCATCACGCAGAGGTCTGCGTTTCCCCCTCGATCCCGCGGAGGCATCTTCGCTCGTTCCATAGGTCGGTCGACACGTGCACTGAGCAGAGTGTTTAATGCGGGTGGTTGAGGGGTCTGCTCGTGTCAGACAAGTGTCTTCTGCCCCTGTCAGTCCGTGTCAGCTGACTTTCTCTCCACCGTTGATCTTAGCTCCTCTTCTGGGGATGAGATAAAGCAACTCCTAGGGGTTTATTTGGTGCTTCGCGACGCATCGTGTTTTGATGTCTTGGCTTGCATGCTTTCCACGTACCTTTCTGTATACACGTGTCCGATAGTGAGATATATGTGTACACAATTTGCCCCTTTTTTTCAGGCTTAACTGACTAATGGGTGCCTTGAAGAAAAACTATCGTCGCACATTCTTCTCACTCCTAATAACTTCTCCTAGATACTTGGGCACGTCTTTTATTCGTGCATTAACTGCTTATGTAACGGGCACGTTTTCCTATTTCTCCCTTAATTTCCTCTTTTCTTTCGGGTATTTTAAGGATAGAGAGGAAATTTAATTTCATTCTTCCTAAACACTCTCTCAGTTCATTCTTCCTTTAAGTTTCCTGCCAGCCTTCATTAAACCTGTGACCTTAAATTCTTTGTCAGTCTTCATTGCACCTGTGATCTTAAATTCTGTCAGTCTTTATTGCACCTGGGATCTTCCCCTGTTCGTTTCTTCTACTTGCTGTTTTTGCCGGTGAGTTTTTCTTTTCTTGATTTCACTGTTTTATGCCGTGTTGATTTGTGAATTTTCTGCTATTGTTGTTCCTTGTTTGTGATGAAGAACTTTTTCTGATGCTTGCATACTAGTTTGCCCCTGTTCTTCATCTTAAATTAAGGCAGCCATTACTTCGAGGGTGGAGTATTGAGATTGTATCCTAATTTTAGGGTTGCTATGTTATCGGGGTTGTATTGCTATGAATGTGTTTTTTGATTTTTGGTTATTGTGTGTAACCTGTTCTTGATTTTATTCTTTCCGCAGCCATGTCTGACCGTCCGCGGCCTACTTATGAGACTCCTGATTCTAGGTTGTCGAGATCTCCTCAGCGTCGAGAGTCTCAAGATGATGTTCGTCGGAGTCGAGTTTCTTCCGGAGCGAGAGCCTCGTCTTCTCGGGAAGAGATTCCTTCGATAATTCCGCCCGGCTCACGGAGAGTCTTGAATCACTCAATGGTGCGTCCTCGTGAAGAGACTCGGAGTACGCAGGCTCCTCCCCGCGCTGTTGCTTTTGACGTTCCTCCTTTACGTTCGTTAGTGCCCGAGCCTCATCTACGGTCTTCTCCAACTTTTAAAGGGAAGAATACAAAGGGCGTAGCTCCTGCGGCTGGATCTTCAAAGAATCCCCCCGTGAAGAGAAAAGCGTCTGAAGCGTTTGTTAGTTCATCCGGCCCCGCCGAGGAGGAAGAGGCTGTTCCCTTGATACGCAGTGTTTCTGTTAGCAGGAAAAAAGTAACCTTTAAGCATATCGATCTTGAAATATTCAAGGAGAAGCATGAGCTCCAAGCCTTCGGGGTTCGTTTTTATGCCCCCGAGGATGATATTACGTATGAGCTGATCTCTAAGTACAAATTCGATGAATTTCACTTGTTAACGACGGTTGGGGCCTTCGAGGCTGGTCTGATGCTGCCGTTGTACAAATCGGGTGATTCCTTCTACTACGACGTGCTCGCTAGTCGTGAGGGTTCTTCCACAAATACTTATAGCCGTTCCGTATCCCAATTATCGGGGAATTATCTCCGCGCCCTGAAGGAATGCTATCTGCGGAGTAAGGGGGAAACGTCGATGACCTGCTACGTCCCCAATCCCTTGGAGAAGGAATGGTACACTCCTGAAAATTTCAATAACTCCTTCGGTGATTACGTCAATAGCAGGAATCGCAAGCCGTGGAGTGTCAGCCTTCGGAATCTTCCTGCTCCTCGAGGAGAGATTCGTCTGTTAAATGAGGTCAGCGATGCCAAGCTGAAGTATGTTCCTGGCACGGAGGCGTCCAATCGTCGGAAACTCTTCCCCGCGCGAGAAAGGATCAAGCGCGATCATGACTACGAGTGGAACGCCACTGTCATTGAGATAGTAGGTCCGTGGGCTTACGGTTGGATTCCCGGTTCCCGCGGATGGCGGCCAACCGAGAATAGTAAGCCGCGCGAATCTCCTCCCGCTCGCTATGGAGATTTCTGCCCCTGGCGTCTGAACTTTGCGGGCATGAATTTTCCTTATGCCCTGGATGTCGTAGAGGGAGACGAGGAGGATGGTTCCGGTGCTATACTCCCATCGAAGAATATCTCAGCTGCTCAGGTACGCAGATTCTAGTTGTGTTTCGTTTTTATAACTTCCATCGGACGGGAAGAATAATTCCTTTGTGGTGTCGGTTTTAGGTATTGAAGAAGAAAAAGATTAGGCCGAAGCAGTCTTCTACTATGGTGGTGGGCGAGGTTGAGGCCCAAGAAGAAGTTACTAGTCCTGTGAACGAAGAGTTTGCTGAGGACGAGATTACAGATGGGGAGGAACGTACTGGTACCTCCCCTATCAATGTCGAAGAAGAGGTCTTCGCTGGTCTCGTCGGTGATGAAGGAAGGAACAAGGGTGTAGTGGCGGATGATGTTGTCATCGAGGATGTTTCCGTCCCTGCTGGTGATGTCATGGATACCCTCCCCACTTCTCAAGAATTTTCTTTCGATCGGATGTATTCCACGGGGGAGTTCTTTGACGAAGCCCTCGATTTTCCCGAGGACTTCTCTTTACTTTCCCCTAATGACGATTGGGATGTTCTTGGTGGTGATGGTAATGGTGATGCTGCTGTAGAAGGTGTTGGTGCGGAGGAGCCTGCTGTGCATGTAGGCGCGGGAGAACATGCCAACGTTCATGCTGAGGGGGTCGAGTCGGTCAAAGGAAAATCTGTTGTTGACGCGCCCGCCGATAGTCTTCCCCAGTCGCCGATGTCTGAGGGTGAGGATGCCATCATGAGTTGGTTTAAGGAGAAGAATCTTCTGTTTGTCTCTCATCCTGCTCCTGTGGTTGTTGGGGAAAAGGAATCAACCGCGTATACCCGTCGCATGATGGAGATGTCTTCGGAGGCGCAGGTGTCTGAAGCCTGGGGAAAAAGGTTGACCGTTCCCGAAGCTACCCTCGTGCCGGAGCCTCCTACTTCTGTTGCCGATATGATGGCTATTGCCGACGGGTATCAATATGGCTTCCCGCAACAGCGTGTGCTGGAGGTAAATTTTCGTACATGCTTGTTCGTGAGAATAGGACGCTTCGGTTGAATAATGTTTTGTCATTTTGATGTGTAGATGATGCTGGAGGTAAACTCGTAGCCAAGTTTCCACTTTCACAGGTTTGGTTCTTTTCCCTCGCCGTATGTCGTCATTCTTTTATCTCTTAGTTGTTCTGTCTGAGTCTCCCCACCCTATGTCCAGTGGGTGGCATCCCCGAGCTGGTATGGCTTCGAAACGAAAGAGCTCGGCAAAGATCTCGTATTAGAGATTTGGTTGAGAAGATTAAGAGTGAGGCTAGGAAATGGGATGCTCGGGCTGAAGTATGGCGCGCGCGGCATGTTCAGATGGTCGACATGCAAAATCTGTACAACCATGATCGTGCTTTATTTAATGGCACACTGCTGTGGACCAGTGATAATCTGCGGGAAGCCCGCGAGCGTACTTCCTTGTTGGAATCTAGGATTCAGCTATTGGAAGAAGAATTACAGACGGCGCGGTCCATTCCTCTTTCAGGGGTCCAAGATAATATGCTTGGTCTTGCCAGGGAACGAGATGATGCTCGTGCTGAAGTCTATGCTCTCAGCAATGCTCTTTCCGCGTCTCGTGCCGATGTAGCCCGTCTTGCTGAGTCTGAGAGGAATCTTGAAGTGTGCATGTATAGACTCAGCAAAGGGGTCTCAGAGATAAATAAAGAGGTCGACCACCTTCGTCATGTGGACTCGATGAAGCAGGTAGAATTAGATGCCTGTCAATTTACTCTCACCAACCTTCAACTAGACTATAAGAAATTATCTGCGGAATATGATCATCTTGATGAAGCGCGAGATGCGGTTGTTAATGAATATGAAGAGGCTTCGGCTTGTGTCGAAGGTATAATCCCAATTCATCGAGTGTGATCTTGTTTGTTTTCTACGCTAACTCCGTGGTGTTGTCTTTTTCAGGGCTCGAGGAACGCCTTCGTGTCACAAATGAAGAACTTGAAAAGGCTCAATCTTCCTTAGCACAGCAAGAGGAACAAACCAATCACTTCAAGACTTTAGCAGCCACCCGCGAGGAGGCCGTTGGTGCTGCTTCCAGAGAAGTGAATCGGCTATCCTCGTTATTATCCCAAGCCCAACAGCGGACAACAGTTATTAAACATAAGGCTCGTTGTCAATTGGCTGAGGAGACGAACAAGATGCTGGAGAGGATAGAGCTTGGCCTACAGAATGAACATGGTCTCGTGAAGAACTACCCTCGTCGTCCCGTTCCTGCTGCATTGCCCAGCTCCTCGGGCCCCTCTTCTGGTGGGAGCGTCCCATCAAGTCTTCGGAAAAATCCTGACGACGGGACCGCCACCTAGGTAGAGATGGCAGCGTTCTGTAGGGTCCGCGGCATAATTGTGCTTTTTGTAACGATGTAAAAGGAATGTTTTTTGATTGTGTATCCTTGGCTTTGGCCGTTCACTTCTTGTAATCACCCTTTATGAAATGAATCTTCTTCTTGATATACCTACAATGTTTTTGTATTTTAAGTTTGTGAAAAATCAAAACAAAAGTTAAGTGTTTTTGAGTGCGATACGAAAGGAAGGTACCTTCGTGATCGTCTTGAGACCTGTCACCCCGCTGGCAAATCCTGGGCCAGAGGATTCCCAGACAGTGGGGGCCGGGGCAACGTTCTAGGATATGGGGCGTAAAATATGTACGCACCCATTCCGTCGACCCGTTGCCTTAAGATTGGTTGGGTATCTCTTTCTGCTGGGTGCCTTCCCCCTGGTCCTACACTTATGGATACTGATGGGGGAGCCCTGAGAGATTGTAGATTAACTACTTTCCCCAATATTGTAGGTAGATTCCACAGACTTGATAATTTGAAAGCTTGTTTAATTGATAAGTTGAGGTCTGCAATTCCTCTTCCAGAGATAGAAACATGTTGGGCGGGGAGGCTCCTTTCTTCTTCTGGTATATTCCCAGCAGATTCAAATCTGCGTTGCTTCTATGGGAAGTATGGTTTGAGCCATTTAGCATTCCAAGGATGCCGGAGGACCTCACCTTTTAGATTACGAAGGTAGTAAGAACCATTACCCGCAATGTCGTGGATCATAAACGGTCCTCCCCATGTAGGTGTTAACTTTCCCCATTTCTTTTCTTGCTGATATCGTGGGATTGTTCTCAACACATACTGTCCCTCTACAAAATTTCGTAGCTTTACCTTTTTGTTGTACTCCCTTGCTAGTCTTCGTTGATAATTTTCCATCTTTTGCAATGCTACTTCCCTTCTTCCCTCCAAGTCGTCCAACCTTTCTAACATCATATCTGTTGTTAGGTTTTTCTCCCAGGCTTCAGTCTTCGTGGTTGGCATGAGGATTTCCGTAGGTATGACTGCTTCAGCTCCATAAGTAAGAAGAAACGGGGATTCCCCGGTAGCGGACCTTCGTGTTGTCCTGTATGCCCACAAGACATTGTGCAGTTGTTCGCACCATCTTCCCTTATGCTCGTCTAATTGTTTTTTGAGTATAAGGGCGAGGGTCTTGTTGGTAGCTTCCGCTTGTCCGTTGCTTTGAGGGTATAAGGGGGTGGACTTGTTCTTTCTTATTTTAAAGGTGTCGAAGAGCATGTCTATATTTTTTCCCTGTAATTGCTTGCCGTTATCAGACACAATTTCAGCAGGTATACCAAATCTGCAAATGATGTTCTGGAATATGAAAGTGAACACATCCGCGTCTCTAATCCTGGCCAAGGACTTAGCCTCCACCCATTTACTGAAGTAGTCCGTGGCTACTATCAAAAATCGTCTCTTCCTGGATCCTTCGATGAAAGGCCCGACGATGTCTACTCCCCATTTTGCAAATGGCCACGGGCTATCGACAGAGTTTAACAATGTTGCCGGCGCGTGGATTTTTTTCGCGAAGCGCTGACATTCTTCGCATCGTCGGGACATCCTCGCAGCATCTTGTATCATGGTCGGCCAGTAATATCCTTGCGTTTTTGCCTTGTCAGCTAGTGATCTCATACCGCTATGATTCCCTGCGTCACCATAATGGATATCCGTTAGAATTCGATGCCCTTCTTTTCGGGATAAGCAGCGTAGTAATGGTCCGAGGAAAGATTTTCTATACAGGACCCCGTCCCGAAGATCGTATCTTCCCACTTTGGAGAGCGTCTTTCTAGCTTGCTTCCGATCCGCAGGTAGGCTTCCTTTGTCGAGGAATGCATGTATTGTCACCCTCCAGTCATCTTCATTGCTGAAATCTTCGTCTTGATTTGCTTTTGACAAGATTTCTTCATCAAAGTCGTTATGGATGTCTTCTCCTACTTGGTCTTCAATATATTCTTCCATCGTATCTTGATTGGTAGCGAAGGAGAATTGAGATGCAATCGAAGGCTCGTATACCCTTGTTATTTTAATACCTTCGGCATTTTTATCCCTCAACATGGATGATATGTATGCTAGGGCATCCGCATGCCTGAGGTCCCTTCTGCATAAGTGCCGGAACTTAATGTTCGGGATTTGTGAAGCCAATGTTTGGACCAATGCCATGTAAGCTGAAAGGGTGTCATCGTACACATTATATTCGAGCGCGATTTGCCGTATGACCAGCTGCGAATCACTTGTCAGCCTTACATCGGTTACCCCCATCTCTATTATTATACGTAGGGCATGTATGACAGCTTCGTATTCAACAATGTTATTGGTATGCTCTTTGAATTCCAATCTAAGTGCCTGTATGATCCTTTCTCCAGTTGGGGTGATGATGACAATGCCTATTCCTGCCCCTTCCTTATTTTTAGATCCGTCGACGAAGACTTCCCATTGTCTATGACTCGTAGGTTCGAGGATATCCATTGGATCCTTGATTGCTTCCTCGGCTTCTGGTATTCCCTTGATCTCTTCGTCGTTGTCTAGAGGGAGGTCTGCTAAGAAATCTTCCAGAACTTGGGACTTCTGAGAATGTTGAATTTCATGAATGATGTTGAATTGGTCCAGATGGGTGTTCCATTTGGCTATTCGGCCCACTTTTCCTGTGCTTTTGAGGACTGCTTCCAATGGTGCTCTGCATGGTACCCTGACGAAGTGAGTTAGGAAGTAGGTTCTCAGTTTTTGGGTAGCCCATACCAGTGCGAGGATGAGTTGTTCAATCTTAGTATAATTTCTTTCCGCGGGATTGAGTGTCTTGCTGACGTAATAGATAGGCTGTTCTATCTTTGTATTGGTTTTGACTAATACCGCGCTGACTGCGTCCTCCGTTGCTGCTATGTACAGTGCCAAAACTTCGTCAGGGTCAGGTTTCTGCAGGATAGGGATCGAAGCTAGATGTTCTTTGATCTTTTGGAATGCTTCCTCGCAATCGGCGGTCCATTCGAACCTGCTCCCTTTCTTAAGAATATTGAAGAAATGTTTGCACTTGTCCGAAGACCGTGCAATAAATCTGCCTAACGCTGCTATGGACCCATTGAGCTTCTGCACTTCCTTTAGATTCTTTGGTGACGGCATCTCTACTATGGCTTGAATCTTAGATGGGTCTACCTCGATGCCCCTTTTCGTCACCAGATAACCGAGGAACTTCCCTGAGGTGACACCGAAAGTACATTTCTCCGGATTTACTTTCATGTGATGCTGTCTCATTGCATTGAAAATATTCCTCAGGTCCTGGTGGTGATTTTTACGCAGCTTGCTTTTGACGAGCATGTCGTCCACGTAGACTTCTAGGGTTCCTCCAATCCATGGTTTGAAGATAGCATCGACCATCCTTTGGTATGTTGCCCCTGCGTTTCGGAGCCCGAAAGGCATTCTGGTATAGCAATAAAGGCCATGTGGTGTATAGAATGCTGTGTGTTGCTGATCTTCTTCTGCCAGGGCTACTTGGTTGTAACCAGAGTATCCGTCCATAAACGACAGCTCCTCGTACCCTTCAACTGCTTCAACCAGTTGATCTATGCTCGGCAGGGGATAACTGTCCTTTGGACACGCCTTGTTGAGATTGGTAAAGTCGATGCATATTCTAACCCCTCCATTTTTCTTAGGAACAATGACCATGTTGGATATCCAGGTAGGATACTTGACTTCCTTGATAAATCCTGCGTCTAGTAGCTTCCGAAGTTCTGTTTCTACCGCCTCATGATATTCTGGAGCCACTTTTCGTATTTTCTGCCTGAACGGGGGTGTGCCCTGTTTGATGCGTAGTTCATGTTGGATTACTTTTGGGTCGATCCCTGGCATATCTCCTAACTTCCAGGCGAACACATCCGCATATTCCTTAAGTAATTTGGTTAAGGAATGTTCTCTCCCTTCGCCCATGATGGTCCCGATTTTGACCCTCTTCGGGTCTTCTTCCGTTCCTATGTTGATTTCCTTAGTGGGTTCCACGGGTGTGAACATAGGCCTTGGGTTTCCGAGGACTGGGGCGCTCTTTAATTGCTATTTGGCGTGTTTCTGCTCTTTGTTGATTGTTGAGGTACTTGTTTCCGAGCCTCGGACATTACCCTCTTTCGTCAAGCCTTTTCCTGTGGTTTCCTTAAGGAATAGTTCCACGGCTTTCTCTTGCGTGGTTTCTTGATTTCTTACTCTTCGGATTTTTCGTTGTTCTTCTTGCTCGTTGTTGATATGATCCTGAGTGGCCTGGCATTCTCGTGTAGCGATTCGATCTCCCTTGATCTCCATAATTCCCTCGGGTGTTGGAAATCTGAGGTACTGGTGGTATGTTGCCGCAACTCCTTTGAGCTTGTGTACCCACTGTCGTCCAATAATGGCGTTGTAGGGGGAAGGGGTATCCACCACACTGAATCGGGTATCCAGTTTCATGGGCCCTGCGTTAACCTGTAACACAATGTCTCCCAAGGGCTTTGTGGCCGCTCCATTGAATCCGTAGATGGTGTGATAAGAGGTCATCAACTGTTCATCGTGGAGCTTCATCTGCTTGAATGCGTCATAGAATAGGACATTCACAGAGCTTCCCCCGTCTATGAGGATCTTTTTGAGGTTACATCCCGCTATTGGTAATGTCAGGACCAAGGGATCGTTATGGTCTTCCATATCTTCTTCGATATCCTCGGCATCGAAGATGACAGGTAATTCCATCCATTTTTCATGTTCGTCCACTGTTATCCCATCAACCTTATATAACTCGCAGCGATCTTCGAATTGCTTCCGTAACCTTTTTCCAATCTGTGCTGTGAGCGAGGGTCCTGTGGCTTCGGAACACGAGATGGTGTTGATTGTTCGGTTTTCTTCCGGAAGTTGGACTGGTTTGGTTCGTTTGGATCTGTCCTCGGTAACCTCCTTCCGTATGTAATGTTTGAGCTCTCCCGCATCAATTAATTTTTGGATCATTATTTTAAGGTTCTTGCATTTTTCGGTCTGGTGTCCGTTGAAACAGTGATACTCACAGTAATTTTTAGACTTCTCGGATCTTGGGGGCTGCTTTCCCTTAGACCATGGCCATTCTAAGTTTTCCCTCCCTTTGATCTCCCGCAGGATACGAGCACAGCTAGCGTTGAGTTTCGTGTAAACTTGGTCTTCGAATTTTCGGTCGCCTGTTCTTCGTTCATCCCTCCGTTCCTTTCTATCTTCGTGAGGTCTCTCATCTGAGGAACCCCTTTTGGCCCCATTGGTTTGTTCTGCTGAATTGGTGCGGTGAGACCTCTGCGGATATGCCCTCGGGTTTTCCCGTTGAATTTCTTCAAGTCGAGCGTGCTTCTCGATAATTATTCGGAGATCGCCTTCTGTCTTGGGCACGCTCCCGTGAATTTCAACAAATAGGGGACTCATTCGGTCCAAGCCCCACTTATAGCAATTGATGCTTACCACTGGGTCCACGCTTCCTATGGCTTGGCAGATCCTATGCCATCTGTTTGTGTATTCCCTCGTGGTTTCCTTGTAGCCGATTGCTAGTGAAAAAAGCTTATCCATCCCCGTGTTTACAGTCTTGTTGTACATGTATGTTCTTAAGAATTTCTCTGCCAGTTGGTCGTATGAGTGTATGGAGTTTGGTGGCAGATTATCAAACCATGATAACGCCGATCCCTTCAAACTTGACGGGAAGTATCTACAGAGTACGGCGTCGTTCTGTCCCCATCTCGCTAAGACGCGGTTGTAGTACCGAACATGTGCAGCAGGGTCGCTGGACCCATCATAGCATTCGAACGTCGGGACAGGGCATTTCAGGGGAATAGGGGTGTTGGCCAAGCGATGCGTCAGGGGCGTGGAGTTAGCTTCTCTCATAACCTCTTCTAACCTTCCCCCTCCTTGTTTATTTTTCAATTGCCTGATCTCTGCCATCATCTCATCTCGCAGTTCCTCCATTGCGCGTTGGTGTTCTAAATTCTTCAGATCATTTCCGCTTGATTCTCCATCGTCATAATCCAGGTCGGATACGCTATGTCTCCTTGTCGCGTCTTCATTAGTCGCTAGGACGACTCTGCCGTCTTGGTTTGGCTCTGGTGCTTTGGAGCTTGCTTCATCAAGTTGTTGGTTGGTCTTTGTGCTTAGAGCAATCCGCTCCTTTAAATCTTGATTTTCTCTGGCCAAAAGTGCTACAGCTTCTGCGTAAACCTGTTGGTTCCTTCTCAGTTCCTCGAGCTCAGCCATTAGTTGGTGTGATTGGTTGGACCCCTGATTGGGAGTCCCCGCACGTGCCGCTACAGCCGTGGCGCCGCCCTCCTCCATGGTATGTACTAAAGGTGGCAGGGGTTCAACTTCTGTTGCTGGTGTTTCCAAATTGGAGTGAGCGCCCCTCTGCGGTGCCCGAGCCGCCGGTATGGTTTGATTCTGGTTATTTGTTAGCGGCATTCCAAAGGTTAGCAGATGCGCGGGTTGGAATGTTCTGGATTCATCCACCCTTTCCCTTGGTTGGTTAAGTTGACTCATGGCGAAGGTATTGCTAGCCTCCGCAGCCTTCGGGACTACCGCGGCTTCCCCGTATTTTATCGTTGCTGCTCTGAGAGCCGCCATTGCAACAGAATTAGCGTTCATGGGTGAAGTGATTTCAGTGGTATCCTGCCTTCGATTGGTCATTTTAGTTTTATCTCCTTTCTGCTTGCTTCGGGTGATGATCGGGGTTGTCCGGGGTGTTTCTTTTGACAAAGCTTTGGATTTTCCTGCTTCCTGCGTCTTCTCCATCACGTGCCTTTTTGTTGACGAAATCTAGCGTAAACTCGCCTTCTTTACTCACAACACGTTCTCTCTGTATAAATTTATTCAAACAGAAACGGGAATATCCGCGTGAAGCGGGTTAGTTGTCGAAATACAATTTTTCAAAAGCGGGTTTATTAAAGGCGATCTTTAGTATATAAAAAAAAACTATGAAAATTGTAAATCCGACGGATTAGGACAATAACCCATGCTTGGAACATTAACTCTTATCGAAGGCAAAAAGTGGGTTTTTGAATATAATACTGTTGACGAATGATCTATACAGTCAGAGCTGATAAAATCGGAGCAATCGTATGCCAAATTAGAATGAAATCACAGGACAAGATAAATCTTTTACCGGGACGAAGTCCCTGTTTCTAGCGCCAAATTGTGGACACACGAACTACGCGGGGTCTGCGTGCCCGCAATCAATTGTTAAAGTCTAAAGAGATTACGATAGTGATACCCTGATGTGGGTTCATTGGCTCAAAACCCACGGGTTTATCATGGCCTCCTCCAACTTCCCCGTGCGTAGCGATTATGCATGGGGTACAAATATAAAAGGAAAGCAACATATATAAGCAAATGAATGCGGAACTAGATGAATGTAAAGTGTTGAAATGTAAATAAGACCAAGGTTTACGTGGTTCAGCACTAAGGCCTACATCCACGGGGTTTGTTGTTCTACTATATTATTCACGGTTACACGAATAGTTGAATGACTTGGGGTTTACATATTTCTCTCCACTATGGGATTCCTTACCTTTGCTATTCTCTCTCTCTCTCTCTCCTGATGTTTTTTCGCCCCCTTCCCCCTTTGTGGAGATTGGGTATTTATAAGGTAGGAACGTGGGACCCATCTCTGAAGACCGTTGGAACCTTATCTTCTAGTGTCTTGTGTCCATCACGCAGAGGTCTGCGTTTCCCCCTCGATCCCGCGGAGGCATCTTCGCTCGTTCCATAGGTCGGTCGACACGTGCACTGAGCAGAGTGTTTAATGCGGGTGGTTGAGGGGTCTGCTCGTGTCAGACAAGTGTCTTCTGCCCCTGTCAGTCCGTGTCAGCTGACTTTCTCTCCACCGTTGATCTTAGCTCCTCTTCTGGGGATGAGATAAAGCAACTCCTAGGGGTTTATTTGGTGCTTCGCGACGCATCGTGTTTTGATGTCTTGGCTTACATGCTTTCCACGTACCTTTCTGTATACACGTGTCCGATAGTGAGATATATGTGTACACACTCTCCTATTGAGTTTTTATTTCCGATAGTATTAAGTTTATTGTTTTGACATTTTGTTTCATGCGGTGTTGATTGAGAATTGTTAAATATGCAACCAATAATTGAACAACATACCGATTAGAAGGCTGAGCATCAGCAATTTATTCTCTCCGTGTCATAATAATAGGCTGGTTTCGTGTGTAAAATACACATGAAACCAACATATTATTTTGAAATGGTGGGAGTAGCAGTTTTTGGTCCCTTGATTTTGCTTTTTTGTTTCAATGGAAGCAACCTTGATGCTCCGATATTTGAAACCTTTGCTATATAATTTTCATCTAGGAATGTGTTGGTGGACTTTATATCCCCGTGAATTATGCGCGGAGAATCAGCAAAATGCAAATATGCAATTGCACCTGAGAGTGTGAAACCATTCCCAGCTTTTCTCCCATCACGCAAAATGCAAATATGCAATTGCACCTGAGAGTGTGAAACCATTCCCAGCTCTTCTCCCATCACCAAAATTGCCTTCCGGACAAGCCGAGCAATTTAACCTCCATTTGAATTTGTACATGTCCCATCGTTACTGTGATTCCCTGGATAGTCATCTAGTTACGTCAAATGTTTTTTCACCATTATAGATGTATCTCTGACAACTCCCATAGACATTAACCGATTTAATATTCACTGTGGTTTAAATTATTATTGATAGTTGTAATTTTAGAATTTAGAGGTACATATTTGTGCTGTTTTCAACCCAGAATTATTGATTGCCTTAGTGCCTATACTATCGACCTGTCATGCGCAAGCAAGTCTTATAAGTTGCATCTTATAGCCAAACCGTGCACCCTAGGTATGATTTTACTATCTTTATGATGGACCCTATCCAAAAGGAGGACTGGTGCTTATACTTTCTCAAGCAGATGACATAGTAGCTTTTAAGTCTATTATCCAGATGGTCACGACTTAGAAGTTAATATCGACGTAGCTTTTAAGTCTCTATATCTCAAGAAGATGATAGAGTATTTATGATAGAAGGAAATAATAATGATGAGATTATAATTTCTCTAGAGAAGAATATTACAAGCCTGTGTTGCTTTTAGTGATTCTGTATCGTAATAAGTATGCTACGAATGATAAACTTTGAGTTATGGGATGGTTTTTTAATAAAATTCGATCTATCTACCTTGTTCAGACTTGTATTGGTAAGGACGATTTTAATATCTAATTTATGTTTTATGCATTCCACTTTGATGATTTTTCATAAATATTTGTTCGGCACGCGAAATTATTTGACTGGGGACTTAAGAAAAATAGACTCCAAAAGCGACCTCCGGAAATAGTTGGATTCCAGGAACAAACCATGAATTTTTGGCTTCTTAATATCTGACTCTCGTCTATTTGTGTTAACGGTACGGATTCCTGAAGTAATCCATCCATTTTAAACAGACGATAGAAAAAAATTTCTTATAGACAACGAAACAACGATCACAAATTTTTTGAACCAATGATATTTATAACCTAGTAGAGATTTTGGGAAATGTGGAATATCACTTCTGGTTCGAATAATATGATACACGGCTTCAACAGAGAGCATATCATTATACATTGTGGTACGAAAGTTATTATTATGGACACCTTATATTATTACGGATTCCAAAAAGAATCTATTGAGTTTTGAAAATATTTGTCGTTACCACCTTGAAATGTTAAATGAGCTTTTTTATGGAGTATTTATTACTTCATCTATTTTGTGCCAGAAACACGTTGTAAATAAGCTTAACGTTTTATTTTACACTGTGTGCCATACGAAAATTCAAATAATCGAATCTCATGTTATCATTAACCAGAAGTTTAATGACTTTCAATTTTTCATGCTCAGGCATGAGTAGAAAAATACAAAATCTCATAGACATTATTTGCTGAAGCTTTTATCGGACAAGGATGTAAATTGTGTTGTTCGTTTCTTGAGACATTTAGCTCTTTACGTGGAATTAATTAAAAATGAGATCACGGTAACCCGTTAAATCACCAACATTTCTGCAAAAGATTTATGTAGACATTTGTAGGGCCTATTCACCGTGCACTATGAATATTTTTCAATACTTTAATGTATTGATAGACACATCTACTACATGGTCTCTTGTTTATTAACATGTAATGTTGTTTGCCAAACTATTTGCAAAAATGTTGTGGTTGCTTGTCCATTTTTGGACTTTCCAATTAAGTTCATTTATCTTGATGGTAAATTTACGGACTTTTGATGCTTTGCCTTAAGTTGGTGTTATATTGAGCATATAAATAACATATGCGCACGCCTAACATGGTATAGTTAAGTTCTTAATTTGTGTAAGCATCTTTAGATGATTGCTCGACCAACTGTTTACCATCAATATTGTCTTGAGAAGCAACCTTACATTTCGTGTTTACGTGTTTGATCCATAACGTCAACTAACTATATATGTTGGTTTGGGTTCATAAGACCTTTAAAATCCTGAGCTGGTAATGTTTTGTTACAGATGAGACTATATTCCCGACGTTAGGGTAGCGCATCAGATATTATTGAAAAGAAACAAAAACAGATAATTTGTCCATACCTCGAATAATTCCTAAGAATAACGACTATGAATAGAGATAATTATTTAGACTTTCGTTTCCCTTCTTAAAATAAAAATCAGAATTAAATTTGAACAAGTTCAATAAAAATAATTTTATTAATCAATTTAACTATATATAATAATTATTTTGCATACTCTTAAATAGACTTGGGAAAAAACCCTAACTTGTGCAACAAGAAAAAATGAAAAAAACTCAAAACCTACTCAAACCCTAATTTGTTATATTTGGAAATTCTAGGTTATCTAAAATAATTAAAGTATTCGCTAAATAAAACTATATGCTACAGACGGCGACCCAAACGGACTCCTAACGAAGAAGTTATTAAGAAAACAAAAACTTTTCTAAAACGACAAAAACGACATTTTGAAGCCCTAAACGATAGAATTTGGCTAAATTCTGGCGACCATGCGGATCTATAGATCACATGTCTTAATTTTTGGGTCGTTTCTCATCAAAATGGACTCCTCTTGAGCTAAATTATGATACTCGGGTCCTTAAGTTCCAAACAATCTCGCGTGCATGCTATAACTTGCTCATCTGCATCATACGGGGAGGAAGTAAGTCGTTACAAGGAACAACGTGAAATGTCTCATCTTTTTCGAGCTTGCAGATGTTTTTCGGATACCTAGTGTATGGTTAAATTAACACCCAAAAACTATTGTGGGTGGAAATTGTTAGAGCACTGCACGGCCAAACTCGCATGCGTTGCTATCTCAAGCATGTTTGTCAATGTTAGTGATCAAAACTATAAGTCTTGATTTCTAGTCTACTTATGACTAAGTATCGTACTAGGATAGAAAGTGTAGTTGAGCTCAAGACTCCATGGCGATCATCATCCAAAGACGAATAACTACTCAAGGAACTGGTGGAACTTCATCGACCAAAAGGTATGTGGAGCCTTGAACTTATTGATGCGTGTCGTAACCACAACAAATTAATTAATATTTTTCTCACTAATTAACAAGTAATATAGTGATAGTAAGGATCGTTCCCACGAGGAGCAAGAGGTTTTAGTTGTCTTATAATGTTACAAAAAAAGGGGGTTTTAGATTTTATAAAGTAAAGAATAAACAAAGAAATTAAAAAGATGTTGAACCAATAAGAGAGATTAGATCAAGGAATCCTTCTTCTTTGCAAAACAATGATTCAAGTTATTTTATTTTCCACTTTTTATTAGTCACGGGTTATCACCAACCGTAGGTAAAGCAGCTAGCTCAATGCTAAACCCCTAAATCCCTAGTATCACCGGATACGGAAGTTCTCGACTACCAGATTCTATTCACCAAACCACCTAGTAGTAGCTCACTCAAGATGTAATATAGTTAAACGCATTAAGATTTATGAACTTATTAGGTTGATATTAGTAGTTAGACTCTTAGCTCAAGGTCTACTTGCTAACGTTGTTTCCACACACAATTGCTCCACGGAATCCCTCCGTAAGGTCTCGTGTTTTCTACTTATGTAAAGAGTCAAGAAACGATTACTTATCCACTAACTTTCACTAGATATATATCAATTAACAAATCAATTTAGTATGCATCCTAAACAACCTATCAATCAACCATGAATGTATAAACATTCCTATTAGTAAAAACAAACGATAATCATGTGAAAGCTTCAAAGTATATTTAAAACAAAACTCAAAACATGTCAAGAACTAGGAATTCATCCTCAATCAATAAAATTAGCTACCCATGCTAAGGAGTTCACACAAAGAATAAAGAAAAGAAAAGTGGTGTGTGTGTAAAAGGTGTGTAAAAATTGTGTAGAGAACTTCTCTATTTATACGCTTCAATTTCCTAGCAATCCTCTTAGGAATAGAACCTCATTCCATAATAACACCACTTTCCCTTTGTAGCTCAACTTCCAAATCCAAGTCTTTCTCAAATATTTCATCTTCTCTTTCCAAATCCAAGCCCAATTATTCAAACCCATGAGTCTAGATGAGTCTAGAAAATTCTTCCTTAGTTGAGTCGCTTATGAAATGACAATATTGCCCATTTCGCACAAATTGGGTGATTTCTTCTTCTTTTCCTCCGTGCGACTCCAAAATACCTAATAACTCAAAAACATGCATAAAATACATAATTTACAAGAAAAATAGCAGAGAAAGCATAAACAATAGATAATAGATAGGATGTATTCTACACTCTATCAAATTCACCCACACTTAGACTTTGCTAGTCCTCGAGCAAATCAAACTAAAACTTACAACTTCAAAGCGTTTCAGCGTCCCAAGCATCCAAAGAGTTATGAGGACATAGAGTTTCCGCATGCTAGTAATAAGAAATTAGAAATACTAAAGAACATATTCTCATTCTTAATTGTTGAGTGAGAAATAACCACACCATAATGAGAGAACACATGTTTGACAGCGATCAATAAGCATTTCGCCTCGACTTCTGCCTCCCATTTAGCGTTTGTTTTAAAGACGACGGCCCGACTTGGCTTCTTGTAAGATTCACTCCCCATATACTAACAATCTGAAAATTTGGGGATCCACCCACAGTACCTGTTTTGCAAACAATAACTCCATACAAATGTTAGCACAAGAAAACAATAGTGAAATTATCGCTCGATAGAAACTTCCCCCACACTTATTCTTGTCCACACTCGGAAGTGTATAAAGAACATAGAATTTGGGAACTTCCATGTATTTCTCTTGGAAAACCTGCATAGTGTTAGCATCAAGTGTTTCCAATGGTGGATATCTAGAAACAAAATCATCCAAAAATACTTTCGAAGCACATACATTCAAACCAATAAGAGGTAAAGGAGAAGAATCAATATGCAAAGGGTTTGACAAACCTTGCACAATTTCTTGTATTATGGAATCCTCTTCATCCTTAAAAAATTCAAGTGAATTACTTACCTCTTGTATATCGTGGTCCTCTATCAAACCTTGCAACCATTCTTCGTCGTTTTCTACCTTAACCAAGGTCTCGGCATCATTAAAATCACTGGCAAGTTCAATTGGGTCTTCCACAAAATCAATGAATTTGGTTTCATCCTCTAGCATCATCTCTTCAACATTCTCATCATCGGAATCGGGCCATTCAATAAAATGATTTTCATCGGTATAAATTGTAAGATCTTGTGAGGGTGTTACACCATTTATAACAATAGGCAAGTCACACCTAATCTCCTCCTTTTGAATAGACAAAAGATCGTTACTATGATCCGGAGTTGGAATAACTTCCTCATTGTTGCAACGCTCATACACTACCGCGGACTCATTTCTTTCCTTAAGGAATTTTTTAAAAGCACTAATTGCATCTTCCTCAAGCTCTACCTTTTGGATAGGTAATTGATCATTATTAAGATTAAGGCTCGAGTAAGCTACACTAGCGTCATCAAAAGTCTCCAAAGGTTGGTCCTTTTCAACACAACCATCTTCACTTTCACATTCACCATAATAAGAATATTCATCTGTTTCATAACCTTTATCCAGACGTCGTTTAAGTTCCATATGAATGGTCCTACTAATTTTTGCGAAAAGCTCTTCCGAGGTTCCATCATCTTCCAACTTGTATAATTTTTGTGCAAGTTTCTTGACGTTCACACGCTTACCACCGTTGGCTACAATAGGTTCTCTTTCCCAGGACTCTTCCCTTTGAATGGGTGAATGATCATTACTACGATCCAGAGTCGGTTAAGAAAAAGTGTTGCAGAAATTGGTTTGTGCGACGTTCTTTTTATCACGGTCAAGTTGGTCTAGTATTTGTCGCATATCTTGCAATTCTTTCATAATCTGCATACAACTCGAATGAAGCCATTTAGAAGTAGACTTATCCCACCTTGGTGCTTGACTTAGATACCTACTATAAGGTTGTTGATATGTATGAGAATATCCATAAGGTTTTGTAGGAAATTGATCATAGCCAAAAGATTGGTTTTGATTGTATCCTAAAGATGGTTGGAAGTTGCCATAATGTTGAGGTTGAAAACCGTATTGATTGTTGTAATATGCTTGCTCTTGTCCACCGTACATGGAAAATTGGTACCTGAAATAAAAAATCTAGAAAACAAAGTTAAAAACAAAAATAAAACGAAAAATAAAAACAACTAAAGCTGCTCCGCTGCTCCCCGGCAACGACGCCAAAATTTGATGCGTGTCGTAACCACAACAAATTAATTAATATTTTTCTCACTAATTAACAAGTAATATAGTGATAGTAAGGATCGTTCCCACGAGGATCAAGAGGTTTTAGTTGTCTTATAATGTCACAAAAAAAGGGGGTTTTAGATTTTATAAAGTAAAAGAATAAACAAAGCAATTAAAAAGATGTTGAAACCAATAAGAGAGATTAGATCAAGGAATCCTTCTTCGTTGCAAAACAATGATTTAAGTTATTTTCTTTTCCACTTTTTATTAGTCACAGATTATCACCAACCGTAGGTAAAGCAGTTAGCTCAGTGGTAAACCCCCAAATCCCTAGTATCACCGGATACGGAAGTTCTCAACTACCGGTTTCTATTCACCAAACCACCTAGTAGTAGCTCACTCAAGATTTGATTTAGTTAAACGCATTAAGATTTATGAATTTATTAGGTTGATATTAGTAGTTAGACTCTTAGCTCAAGGTCTACTTGCTAACGTTGTTTCCACACACAATTGCTCCACGGAATCCCTCCGTAAGGTCTCGTGTTTGCAACTTATGTAAAGAGTCAAGAAACGATTACTTATCCCCTAACTTTCACTAGATATAGATCAATTAACAAATCAATTTAGTATGCATCCTAAACAACCTATCAATCAACCATGAATCTATAAACATTCCTATTAGTAAAAACCACCGATAATCATGTGAAAACTTCAAAGTAGATTTAAAACAAAACTCAAAACATGTCAAGAACTAGGAATTCATCCTCAATCTATAAAATTAGCTACTCATGTTAAGGAGTTCACACAAAGAATAAAGAAAAGAGAAGTGTTGTGTGTGTAAAAGGTGTGTAAAAA
This sequence comes from Papaver somniferum, assembly GCF_003573695.1. Classification (NCBI taxonomy): domain Eukaryota; kingdom Viridiplantae; phylum Streptophyta; class Magnoliopsida; order Ranunculales; family Papaveraceae; genus Papaver; species Papaver somniferum. The sequence goes on from NC_039367.1 coordinate 3,464,670, forward strand.
TTGTGTAGAGAACTTCTCTATTTATAGGCTTCAATTTCCTAGCAATCCTCTTAGTAATAGAACCTTATTCCATAATAACACCACTTTCCTTTTGTAGCTCAACTTCCAAATCCAAGTCTTTCTCAAATCTTCCATCTTCTCTTTCCAAATCCAAGCCCAATTACTCAAACCCATGAGTCTAGATGAGTCTAGAAAATTCTTCATTAATTGAGTCGCCTATGAAATGACAATATTTCCCATTTCGCACAAATTGGGTGATTTCTTCTTCTTTTCCTCCGTGCGACTCCAAAATACCTAATAACTCAAAAACATGCGTAAAATACATAATTTACAAGAAAAATAGCAGAGAAAGCATAAACAATAGATAATAAATAGGATGTATTCTACACCCTGTCAAATTCCCCCACACTTAGACTTTGCTAGTCCTCGAGCAAATCAAACTAAAACTTACAACTTCAAAGCGTTTCAGCGTCCCAAGCATCCAAAGAGTTATGAGGACATAGAGTTTCTGCATGCTAGTAATAAGAAATTAGAAATACTAAAGAACATATTCTCATTCTTAATTTTTGAGTGAGAAATAACCACACCATAATGAGAGAACGCATGTTTGAGAGCGATCAATAAGCATTTCGCCTCGACTTCTGCCTCACCAAAAAGGGTTTTATGAAATTGCACTCAAAGGACGTACTTTTATGGTTCTCACATGTGTGCAGGTAGGAATGAAGAGAGAATTCCTGCAACACGTTGAATGGTGGGAAGGACAAGTTCCGAAATATTTTAAAAACCCACATCTTTTAACGTTTTGAAAAACCATTTTTCTGACGATCTGTAAGAAAGGAAATCAACCACTATTATCGAGGATGAGATTACTTACTCACCTTCACATCTGATCGCCAATGATGACAACACCACTCTCACGGCATCCAATAGAAACGTATTCCGCTCCTCGTCTTCATCTTCTTGGTCTTCGTCTTCGGCTTCAACTATTGATGATAAACTTTTGAATTTCATAGATCCTTGACAATTTGTAACTTTTTTCCTCAAAATCGTTGTCGCTTGAAACTTCTTTGTAGATTTTGCTTCCCCCACGGCTTATTAAATAAAACAAAAATAAAAAATTTCTTGTCTCGTTTTTTTTTTAATTTATTTCCATTTTTTTTGAATTAATTTTTTTTAGAGACAAGAGAAATAAAATACAAAACAAAAGTGAAAATAAAAACAAACCATGGCCATGGGAAAAGTACTTTACCGCTTGATTCTTCACAACTTATATCGTCTCGAAATCATAAACTTCAATAATTCTCACCTTTTGTTTTTCTTTGCTCTTGTAAATAAGTCTTCAACATGTATATATAATTCCGCTCATTGTCTAGTTTCTTTACTTGGATATGAAATTTTCTCTTTTCTTGTTCCGTTGCTTGTAAATCTTGAACGTTTTCAACTTTCCTTGTACATTTTTATGTCGCTCCCTTGTTGATGATGATGGTGTTTCTATGGATCCGTTGTTTTCGAGAGAGAGAATGGTGCTAACTGCAAATCGAACTACAAAGAAGGAGGCTTTCATCTATAGACGTCACCCTCATGATTGAAAAAATTATCACTCAAGAGATCAAAGAGTAGTGCTTCTATTGGTGGGAGGTTGGGTAGCTCACCATTCTACCCGGAATTAACCTATGGTGACACACACTCAAAAGAAAGCTCTTTAGTTATTTATAAAGAAATCTGGTCGGTGCCTCGCATGATATAAATAGGGTAGTCTACACTAATGATTGATCAGCAACTCTAATAATGCATGTCTCCCTGCTCCTAATTTGCATCACCGGCATGATTAAATCCATTATTTAACACTCTAACAAGCAAGATATCCGAACGTAGTTCCCTAACACTTCCAAGTTCAGTTATGTCGGTCAGAATTCTCTATATAAACATACCTAGAAGTATGCTAGTGACTCTAAAATCTCTAAAAGTTGGAGGTTTTATGCAATTTTTTTTATTTTTTTTTAAATATGCTTAACCACTCTCCCACACTCAAACCTTACATTATCCTCAATGTAATTGAATCGTCCAAGTAAAGTAAAGGTGGGAAATCCTAACATGATATGGAACAAGAAAAAATAAATAAACAAAACAAAAAACAAAAGGATAAGAAATACAAAACCTATGGGTTGCCTCCCATTTAGCGTTTGTTTTAAAGACGACGGCCCGACTTGGCTTCTTGTAAGATTCACTCCCGATATACTAACAATCTGAAAATTTGGGGATCCACCCACAGTACCTGTTTTGCAAACAATAACTCCATACAAATGTTAGCACAAGAAGATAATAGTGAAATTATCGCTCGATAGAAACTTCCCCCACACTTATTCTTGTCCACACTCGGAAGTGTATAAAGAACATAGAATTTGGGAACTTCCATGTATTTCTCTTGGAAAACCTGCGTAGTGTTAGCATCAAGTGTTTCCAATGGTGGATATCTAGAAACAAAATCATCCAAAAATACTTTCGAAGCACATACATTCAAACCAATAAGAGGTAAAGGAGAAGAATCAATATGCAAAGGGTTTGACAAACCTTGCACAATTTCTTGTATTACGGAATCCTCTTCATCCTTAAAAAATTCAAGTGAATTACTTACCTCTTGTATATCGTGGTCCTCTATCAAACCTTGCAACCATTCTTTGTCGTTTTCTACCTTAACCAAAGTCTCGGCATCATTAAAATCACTGGCAAGTTCAATTGGGTCTTCCACAAAATCAATGAATTTGGTTTCATCCTCTAGCATCATCTCTTCAACATTCTCATCATCGGAATCGGGACATTCACTAAAATTATTTTCATCGGTATAAATTGTAAGATCTTATGAGGGTGTTACACCATTTATAACAATATGCAAGTTACACATAATCTCCTCCTTTTGAATAGACGAAAGATCGTTACTATGATCCGGAGTTGGAATAACTTCCTCATTGTTGCAACGCTCATACACTACCGCGGACTCATTTCTTTCCATAAGGAATTTTTTAAAAGCACTAATTGCATCTTCCTCAAGATCTACCTTTTGGATAGGTAATTGATCATTATTAAGATCAAGGCTCGAGTAAGCTACACTAGCGTCATCAAAAGTCTCCAAAGGTTGGTCCTTTTCAACACAACCATCTTCACTTTCAGATTCACCATAATAAGAATCTTCATCGGTTTCATAACCTTTATCCAGACTTCGTTTTAGTTCCATATGAATGGTCCTACTAATTTTTGCGGCAAGCTCTTCCGAGGTTCCATCATCTTCCAACTTGTATAATTTCTATGCAAGTTTCTTGACGTTCACACGCTTACCACCGTTGGCTACAATAGGTTCTCTTTCCCAGGACTCTTACCTTTGAATGGGTGAATGATCATTACTACGATCCAGAGTCGGATAAGAAAAAGTGTTGCAGAAATTGGTTTGTGCGACGTTCTTTTTATCACGGTCAAGTTGGACTAGTATTTGTCGCTTATCTTGCAATTATTTCATAATCTGCATACAACTCGAATGAAGCCATTTAGAAGTAGACTTATCCCACCTTAGTGCTTGACTTAGATACCTACTACAAGGTTGTTGATATGTATGAGAATATCCATAAGGTTTTGTAGGAAATTGATCATAGCCAAAAGATTGGTTTTGATTGTATCCTAAAGATGGTTGGAAGTTGCCATAATGTTGAGGTTGAAAACCGTATTGATTGTTGTAATATGCTTGCTCTTGTCCACCGTACATGGAAAACTGGTACCTGAAATAAAAAATCTAGAAAACAAAGTTAAAAACAAAATAAAACGAAAATAAAAACAACTAAAACTGCTCCGCTGCTCCCCGGCAACGACGCCAAAATTTGATGCGTGTCGTAACCACAACAAATTAATTAATATTTTTCTCACTAATTAACAAGTAATATAGTGATATTAAGGATCGTTCCCACGAGGATCAAGAGGTTTTAGTTGTCTTATAATGTCACGAAAAAAGAGGGGTTTAGATTTTATAAAGTAAAAGAATAAACAAAGCAATTAAAAAGATGTTGAAACCAATAAGAGAGATTAGATCAAGGAATCCTTCTTCGTTGCAAAACAATGATTTAAGTTATTTTCTTTTCCACTTTTTATTAGTCACAGATTATCACCAACTGTAGGTAAAGCAGCTAGCTCAGTGCTAAACCCCTAAATCCCTAGTATCACCGGATACGGAAGTTCTCGACTACCGGATTCTATTCACCAAACCACCTAGTAGTATCTCACTCAAGATGTGATTTAGTTAAACTCATTAAGGTTTATGAATTTATTAGGTTGATATTAGTAGTTAGACTCTTAGCTCAAGATCTACTTGCTAACGTTGTTTCCACACACAATTGCTCCACGGAATCCCTCCGCAAGGTCTCGTGTTTTCTACTTATGTAAAGAGTCAAGAAACGATTACTTATCCCCTAACTTTCACTAGATATATATCAATTAACAAATCAATTTAGTATGCATCCTAAACAACCTATCAATCAACCATGAATCTATAAACATTCCTATTAGTAAAAACCACCGATAATCATGTGAAAACTTCAAAGTAGATTTAAAACAAAACTCAAAACATGTCAAGAACTAGGAATTCATCCTCAATCAATAAAATTAGCTACTCATGCTAAGGAGTTCACACAAAGAATAAAGAAAAGAGAAGTGTTGTGAGTGTAAAAGGTGTGTAAAAATTGTGTAGAGAACTTCTCTATTTATAGGCTTCAATTTCCTAGCAATCCTCTTAGAAATTGAACCTTATTCCATAATAACACCACTTTCCTTTTGTAGCTCAACTTCCAAATCCAAGTCTTTCTCAAATCTTCCATCTTCTCTTTCCAAATCCAAGCCCAATTATTCAATCCCATGAGTCTAGATGAGTCTAGAAAATTCTTCATTAATTGAGTCGCCTATGAAATGACAATATTTCCCATTTCGCACAAATTGGGTGATTTCTTCTTCTTTTCCTCCGTGCGACTCCAAAATACCTAATAACTCAAAAACAGGCGTAAAATACATAATTTACAAGAAAAATAGCAGAGAAAGCATAAACAATAGATAATAAATAGGATGTATTCTACACCCTGTCAAATTCCCCCACACTTAGACTTTGCTAGTCCTCGAGCAAATCAAACTAAAACTTACAACTTCAAAGCGTTTCAGCGTCCCAAGCATCCAAAGAGTTATGAGGACATAGAGTTTTTGCATGCTAGTAATAAGATATTAGATATACTAAAGAACATATTCTCATTCTTAATTGTTGAGTGAGAAATAACCACACCATAATGAGAGAACGCATGTTTGAGAGCGATCAATAAGCATTTCGCCTCGACTTCTACCTCACCAAAAAGGATTTTATGAAATTGCACTCAAAGGACGTATTTTTATGTCTTACATGTGTGCAGGCAGGAATGAAGAGAGAATTCCTGCAACATGTTGAATGGTGGGAAGGACAAGTTCCGAAATATTTTAAAAACCCACATCTTTTAACCTTTTGAAAAACCATTTTTCTGACGATCTCTAAGAAAGGAAATCAACCACTATTATCGAGGATGAGATTACTTACTCACCTTCACATCTGATCGCCAATGATGATAACACCACTCTCATGGCATCCAATAGAAATGTATTCCGCTCCTCGTCTTCATCTTCTTGGTCTTCGTCTTCGGCTTCAACTATTGATGATAAACTTTTGAATTTCATAGATCCTTGACAATTTGTAACTTTCTTCCTCAAAATCGTTGTCGCTTGAAACTTCTTTATAGATTTTGCTTCCCCCACTGCTTATTAAATAAAACAAAAATAAAAAAATTCTTGTCTCGTTTTTTTTTTAATTTTTTTTCATTTTTTTTAATTAATTTTTTTTAGAGACAAGAGAAATAAAATACAAAACAAAAGTGAAAATAAAAACAAACCATGGCCGTGGGAAAAGTACTTTACCGCTTGATTCTTCACAACTTATATCGTCTCGAAATCATAAACTTCAATAATTCTCACCTTTTGCTTTTCTTTGCTCTTGTAAATAAGTCTTCAACATGTATATATAATTCCGCTCATTGTCTAGTTTCTTTACTTGGATATGAAATTTTCTCTTTTCTTGTTCCGTTGCTTGTAAACCTTGAACGTTTTCAACTTTCCTTGTAGATTTTGATGTCGCTCCCTTGTTGATGATGATGGTGTTTCTATAGATCCGTTGTTTTCGAGAGAGAGAATGGTGCTAATTGCAAATCGAACTACAAAGAAGGAGGCTTTCATCTATAGACGTCACCCTCATGATTGAAAAAATTAGCACTCAAGAGATCAAAGAGTAGTGCTTCTATTGGTGGGAGGTTGGGTAGCTCACCATTCTACCCGGAATTAACGTACGGTGACACACACTCAAAAGAAAGCTCTTTAGTTATTTATAAAGAAATATGGTTGGTGCCTCGCATGATATAAATAGAGTAGCCTCCACTAATGATTGATCAGCAACTCTAATAATGCATGTCTCCCTGCTCCTAATTTGCATCACCGGCATGATTAAATCCATTATTTAACACTCTAACAAGCAAGAAATCCGAACGTAGTTCCCTAACACTTCCAAGTTCAGTTATGTCGGTCAGAATTCTCGATGTGAACATACCTAGAAGTATGCTAGTGAATCTAAAATCTCTAAAAGTTGGAGGTTTTATGCAAAAAAATTTTTTTTTTTAAATATGCTTTACCACTCCCCCACACTTAAACCTTACATTGTCCTCAATGTAATTGAATCGTCCAAGTAAAGTAAAGGTGGGAAATCCTAACATGATATGGAACAAGAAAAAATAAATAAACAAAACAAAAAACAAAAGGATAAGAAATACAAAACCTATGGGTTGCCTCCCATTTAGCGCTTGTTTTAAAGACGATGTTCCGACTTGGCTTCTTGTAAAATTCACTCCCGATATACTAACAATCTGAAAATTTGGGGATCCACCCACAGTACCTGTTTTGCAAACAATAACTCCATACAAATGTTAGCACAAGAAAACAATAGTGAAATTATCGCTCGATAGAAACTTCCCTTACACTTATTCTTGTCCACAATCGGAAGTGTATAAAGAACATAGAATTTGGGAACTTCCATGTATTTCTCTTGGCAAACCTGCATAGTGTTAGCATCAAGTGTTTCCAATGGTGGATATCTAGAAATAGAATCATCCAAAAATACTTTCGAAGCACATACATTCAAACCAATAAGAGGTAAAGGAGAAGAATCAATATGCAAAGGGTTTGACAAACCTTGCACAATTTCTTGTATTACGGAATCCTCTTCATCCTTAAAAAATTCAAGTGAATTACTTACCTCTTGTATATCGTGGTCCTCTATCAAACCTTGCAACCATTCTTCGTCGTTTTCTACCTTAACCAAAGTCTCGGCATCATTAAAATCATTGGAAAGTTCAATTGGGTCTTCCAAAAAATCAATGAATTTGGTTTCATCCTCTAGCATCATATCTTCAACATTCTCATCATCGGAATCGGGCCATTCACTAAAATTATTTTCATCGGTATAAATTGTAAGATCTTGTGAGGTTATTACACCATTTATAACAATAGGCAAGTCACACCTAATCTCCTCCATTTGAATAGACGAAAGATCGTTACTATGATCCGGAGTTGGAATAACTTCCTCATTTTTGCCACAAACATACACTACCACGGACTCATTTCTTTCCTTAAGGAATTTTTTAAAAGCACTAATTACATCTTCCTCAAGCTCTACCTTTTGGATAGGTAATTGATCATTATTAAGATCAAGGCTCGAGTAAGCTACACTAGCGTCATCAAAAGTCTCCAAAGGTTGGTCCATTTCAACACAACCATCTTCACTTTCAGATTCACCATAATAAGAATCTTCACCGGTTTCATAACCTTTATCCAGACGTCGTTTAAGTTCCATATGAATGGTCCTACTTATTTCTGCGACAAGCTCTTTCGAGGTTCCATCATCTTCCAACTTGTATAATTTCTTTGCAAGTTTCTTGACGTTCACACGCTTACCACCGTTGGCTACAATAGGTTCACTTTCCCAGGAGTCTTCCCTTTGAATGGGTGAATGATCATAACTACGATACAGAGTCGGATAAGAAAAAGTGTTGCAGAAATTGGTTTGTGCGACGTTCTTTTTATCACGGTCAAGTTGGTCTAATATTTGTCGCATATCTTGCAATTCTTTCATAATCTGCATACAACTCGAATGAAGCCATTTATAACTAGACTTATCCCACCTTGGTGCTTGACTTACATACCTACTACAAGGTTGTTGATATGTATGAGAATATCCATAAGGTTTTGTAGGAAATTGATCATAGCCAAAAGATTGGTTTTGATTGTATCCTAAAGATGGTTGGAAGTTGCCATAATGTTGAGGTTGAAAACCGTATTGATTGTTGTAATATGCTTGCTCTTGTCCACCGTACATGGAAAACTGGTACCTGAAATAAAAAATCTAGAAAACAAAGTTAAAAACAAAAATAAAACGAAAATAAAAACAACTAAAGCTGCTCCGCTGCTTCCCGGCAACGACGCCAAAATTTGATGCGTGTCGTAACTACAACAAATTAATTAATATTTTTCTCACTAATTAACAAGTAATATAGTGATATTAAGGATCGTTCCCACGAGGATCAAGAGGTTTTAGTTGTCTTATAATGTCACAAAAAATGGGGTTTTAGATTTTATAAAGTAAAAGAATAAACAAAGCAATTAAAAAGATGTTGTAACCAATAAGAGAGATTAGATCAAGGAATCCTTCTTCGTTGCAAAACAATGATTTAAGTTATTTTCTTTTCCACTTTTTATTAGTCACAGATTATCACCAACCGTAGGTAAAGCATCTAGCTCAGTGCTAAACCCCTAAATCCCTAGTATCACCGGATACGGAAGTTCTCGACTACCGTATTCTATTCACCAAACCACCTAGTAGTAGGTCACTCAAGATGTGATTTAGTTAAACACATTAAGATTTATGAATTTATTAGGTTGATATTAGTAGTTAGACTCTTAGCTCAAGGTCTACTTGCTAACGTTGTTTCCACACACAATTGCTCCACGGAATCCCTCCGCAAGGTCTCGTGTTTGCTACTTATCTAAAGAGTCAAGAAACGATTACTTATCCCCTAACTTTCACTAGATATAGATCAATTAACAAATCAATTTAGTATGCATCCTAAACACCTATCAATCAACCATGAATGTATAAACATTCTTATTAGTATAAACAAACGATAATCATGTGAAAACTTCAAAGTAGATTTAAAACAAAACTCAAAACATGTGAAGAACTAGGAATTCATCCTCAATCAATAAAATTAGCTACTCATACTAAGGAGTTCACACAAAGAATAAAGAAAAGAGAAGTGTTGTGTGTGTAAAAGGTGTGTAAAATTTGTGTAGAGAACTTCTCTATTTATATGCTTCAATTTCCTAGCAATCCTCTTAGGAATAGAACCTCATTCCATAATAACACCATTTCCTTTTTGTAGCTCAACTTCCAAATCCAAGTCTTTCTCAAATCTTCCATCTTCTCTTTCCAAATCCAAGCCCAATTATTCAAACCCATGAGTCTAGATGAGTCTAGAAAATTCTTCATTAATTGAGCCGCCTATGAAATGACAATATTTCCCATTTCGCACAAATTGGATGATTTCTTCTTCTTTTCCTCCGTGCGACTCCAAAATACCTAATAACTCAAAAACATGCGTAAAATACATAATTTACAAGAAAAATAGCAGAGAAAGCATAAATAATAGATAATAAATTGGATGTATTCTACACCCTATCACTTATCTATCACTCAAAAGTCTATCTACTCTATCACCTATCTTGAGACAAAAGTCGTTTTACTATATAGACTTTGATTATACACATTTGTTATTTCGTGCCGAGTTTATCTCGCCTATCTATTTCTCGAAATATGTGTTTGTAGATGGGGAAAAACGATTTGCTGGTTTTTAGGGAAGTGAAGAGATGACGGTTCGAGCAAGACTCCTCAACTAAGCAAACTGCTTAACCTCATACAGATGCACTGCACGGGAGTGCTTTGATTTTGAGAGATCAATCTGTAAGACTCTGGCCTAAACCAAGTCAGTGGACGTTCCAGAGTCAATTCGGTCACAAAGAGAGAGATGAGCTGATCTGTAGGAGGGAAGCTGAGAATTGTGGGATCAATGATGATCAAGGATTGTGGATGTGTTAAAGGTTTCTGCAAATATGTGTAAATAAGTTTGATCGAGACTTGTGACTTGTGTGTAGACGATTGTTGTCGTGAAAAACGAATGTCCTTCCAGTCATCGATTCAGAGCTTATTTATACTGTCAGAATAGCGAACACATTGATCCCAGTAAGTGTGACGGTTTCATGAGTGGAAGAGTGGGAAAGTGGGAGATCGTGGCAAAACCAATTCCGTTTCGTGTGGAGACTTGGTTGATCGTCCACTCACTACTTTGCTAACTCCTTCAACCATTTGCAAGACTAACTCATATTTCTCATCGTGGATGAACACACGTGTCGTAGGCCTCCAGACCAAAACCCTAAGTAATATCCCCCCATGTGACATGATTGATGTCTCACGAACGTGGAGTCTGCAAGGAAGACATGTATTTGGTTAGTCAGTCGTTGACTATTAGACAGTGAGTCTAAGTTTTGTTGAATCGAGCATGAGTGATCGAATGCTCAATGATTCATGGATTGAACATGTTAGACGTTCTTAGATATTGCTCGTCTGATAAAATATTGTAAATTAGAGCAACCGAGCATCGATAAATTACTGAATATTGATAGTTGGATCAATATTCGAGCAACTGAGCAAGTATTGCTCAGTTCGACGAATTACTGATAAATTACTGAATACTGACAGTTGGATCAATATTTGAGAAACTGAGCAAGTATTGCTCAATTCAACGAATTATTTATTGGTGACGTGACCCAACAAAATATTAATTAAAATATTGGTAGACTACCAAATATTATATAATTAATCCAGATGTTGATTGTTGGATCAACATAAATTTATTAGTATTTGAACTTGCTCAGAATGATGATTTTTGGAACGTTTGTTCAAAACCCTAATTTTTGATCAATTGTTCGTCAATTGATGAATTGTTGAAAATAGGTCATGGGTGGGGGAGGGACCGACCACATGGGATGATGGACGACCGTGTGGTGCCCAAGTGCTCGAGTGATCTGGTGGACATGGAGGAAAAGCGGGGAGATGGTGAAGCATCCCAGCGCGTTGAGATACCTCAGGGCAACGAAACTTCTTCACAGCCCAGTGCTAGGGCTGAACGACTCGCCTCTCGGTTGAAACGGCGGAAGATTGAGTCTATGAAACTTCTAGGGGAGATCCAGCTTAATTTACCTGCCCGAGATGGTGTCATAATCCTTGATTCTGGTGCGGATGAACCGGGACATCCTCGAAAGCCCGCTGAAAAAGCTTCCGAGGAAGACGCCGTTGTGGTTGACGAAACTGAAGCAGCTTTTGGAGTGGACGCCGAAACTGCTATCAGGGACGTTGGAGAAGCTGTGGTGGCATATGCTGAGACGGTTGTCGAAGTGGGTGTTGGACAGGAGGCAGAAAATGTTGCTGCTGAGGTAGTTTCCGGGTGGGATGTTGGAGTTGTTGTTACGGAGGCGGCTTCTCAATGGAACGTTTGTTATCCGAAATATTATTGGGGAAAGTGCTTGAAAGCGCTCTGACAGAGGCGTTGGCGATCTGGGCGTCTGCTTTCAATGACCAGTTTCCCTTTTTGCCGTTTGATAGATACATTTTTTTGTCTAATTTGTCCTAAATGTTCTGTATTGTTGGTACTCGATTTCGTATTTATTATGGTGTTTTATGTGTTTGTAGGTATTTTGGGGAAATAAACATTTTTGGAAAATTCGGCTCGAAAAGTTGCTCGGGGCACCCACGGAAAAGTACTAAAGGCACACTCATTTTGGATAAGGGCACCCCCAGGCACCCCAAATGTTAAAGTCGCCCATACTCTGGATAGGGGCAACCATCATCTTCCTCGTTTGAAACTGAATTTTGGCGGGAAACTGATCTTTCACCTGCGATATTCTCTGTTTTGATTTTGGAGGAATTGCAGTGAGACTCAATCACTTTTTTCGACTTGGATGATCTTGTTAGGCCCAAACAGGGTTGGTATGGGATTTTGGGTCGACTAGTTTTGGATGAATCGTTGGAAGTAGAGAAAACAAGGACGTGTACTTTTCCGGGAAATAATCTTGGGGATTTTCTTATCTTTAGAAGGTGGCGTGTGTCTTCTGCGAGTTTTACATACTCTAGAACAATTATTCTACACGATTGGAGTATGCCAGCGACAAAATAACGTGTGAAGGAGATACAATAGGAAATTATTCCCGTGGCTGGAAGTAGAGAATAATCGGAATTAATGAAGGATATTTGAAGTTATGGAGGAGGATTCTTGGTGCTAGGAGGCTATATAAATAGTGGAGGGTTGTTAGATCCGGAGAGGGGGAGTTTTGGAATAGCAAAATAGTTGCGTTTAATTTTTCTTCATTTTCACCATTGTAAACACTTTTCGAGCAATAAAATAATCTTTTAAGAATGTCTACAACATGATGAGATAAATCCCTACACCGTTTCTCTTTGGCGTGTAGCCGCTTTGATGTTTCACAGACTCATTTTTATCTTCTTTGTATTCATGGCGAAGTTAGGGTTTCACCAAATAACATCCCTCTTATTTAGCTTCTTTCAATAAAACCTGTTTTTCGAAAGGATCCAAAACCTTCATCAAAATAAGTTGTTTGATATTTCATACCTTTCCTATCGTCTGATGATTCCTTGTATATTCTTCCCTTCAAAGTTTCGAGTAAAGTATTTTTTTGCAGGGTTTTGGATTTTCTGGTCGTGATTTGATGGGTAGTGGTTTCACGATGTTTCGGGATTTATTTGGTTTTTCACAGCGGCTAAATACAGTGTGTGTTCAATCTGGACAATGTCTCGGGGTTTTTCTACATTTGCGGTTTCCTCGTTAACAAAATTTCTGGTGTCTTTGTTATTTCTTTTCCGCATTATATTTGTTTATATAATTGTAAAATCACAGGTTGTGTGTTAAATCAATCAATTGGGAAATCCAACCTTTGGTTGTCGATTGAAATTGATTGATACTTGAACATTAGTCTTTGGTACCGTTCAAGTGATTTCTCTTATACTCAATTAGACTCGCAGACTTCTATTTTCTTGAGTAAGTATTGAATCGAGAAAGAGAGATATAACTCTTTGATATACTTTTATTAAGATTGATTCTGGCTGTCTAGTTGATTCTCTTAAAAGTATATTGTAGTTAGTGCATACAGATTGCTAAGCGAAATATTGGGTCTGGTTGTTAGACCCCCACTTTTTCAATTGGTATCAGAGAAGGCAAACACGTTTAAAGACCTTATAAGTCTGTGTTTGTAGCGATCTGACTCTATGGATAGGAATTTTATCTCCATAAACGTACCACCAGTCTTCGATGGCTCAAACTACCTATGGTGGAAAAATTTTATGCGTGCGTTTCTTCAAGCTCGTGATTTTCAAACATGGGTACGTGTTGTTAATGGATATGATCCTCCGGTTAATACAGTAGGCGATGTATCTATACCTAAGTATATTGGTAGATATAGTCCAGAAGAAATCCTTGCTGCAAAGCAAAATTTTGACGGCTTAAATGCTATCATACATGCCATTACCCCATATCTTCAGCACCATGTGACTACGTGCACTAAGTCTAAAGAATCCTGGGATATCTTAGAAACCGTATTTGAAGGAAATACCAATGAGAAAGAATCTAGGCTTCAAACCTAAATTCTGATTGGGAAAACCTTCATATGGCAGATGAAGAAACATTTAATGAGTTTAATCATAAAGTGTCTGAAATTGTTAATTCATCTTTTGCATTGGGTAAGAGCATTCCTGAAAAGGACATTGTGATGAAAATTCTCAGATCGCTTACATCTAGATATGATTCTAAGAAGCATGCCATCATTGAAGGAAATAATCTCGCAATGCTGTCCAGAAATACTCTGGTTGGGAAGCTAAAGATCTTTGATCATGAGCATACTTCCAAGTCCACTAAGGATATTGCTTTGAAAGAACTGAATAACACTAATTACTTGGCAAAAGTATAAGTGTTTACATCTCTGAAGATGATCTTTCTGAGGCTGATTCATCAGATGAAGATCTTGACAAATCAGTTTCGTTGATCACAAGACAGGTTAGGGATCTTCTTTTGAAGAGAAGTAAACGGTTCTCCAGAGATAAATCCAAGTCCTCATATAAACCACACAATTGTGTTCCTTCTAAAAATAAGGATAATTATGAAACTGATGACGAGGATATGCCTCAGTGCTTTAAGTGTAAAGGCTTTGGTCATTTTTCTAATGAGTGTCCAAATCGAAAGATATACACTTGGAACAAAGGTCTTGCTGCAACTCTTGATGAAATGTCTGACAACTATGATTCTAATGAAGACGAAAAATCAAGTGTTGCACTTCTTTGTGAAAATATTTTTTTTGATAATTGTAGTAATACACACATCAATCTTGATATTCTTTCAGAAGAAAACTCAACCAATCTGGAAGATGAAACTGACCTTTCTATTGGAAACTCTGTGAATAATGTTTCAGGTTCAACTATGTGTCTAGAAGCTTGCACATCTCAGATGCCTGAGTTACAATCAAGGTTGACGTGCTCATATTGTTCACTCAAAGGTCATGAACTATCAAAGTGTTACAAGTATAAACACAAATTGGGACATGTCAACAAACTTCAACGAAGAGCAAATCGATTAGCAAGAAAGCTTAAACTTGCTCAAAAGATCGCTGAGGTATGTAAGATTTTATCTTCTTCTAAGAAGTTAGTTTCCAAGGATAAAACAAGACCATTAGAGAAGAAAGTATGGTCCAATCGTTTTGATAGACATAGGTCTATGGATTCCTCTCAAGAGAAACATGGTGGAAAAATTGTTGTTCACCGCAACACAACTTGATTGTGTTAATTTGTGGATCTTGTCTCATGTGCCTGATCAAAAGAGACAAGGTTGTGCACCTCTCAGGCTTTAGGAAAAGTTTTTTTTTCCTTAGTTTTGTTTGATGCAAAATTGGAATTTCCTGTCTATCAATAAAGGAGGGTTATTCTCGATAATTCTACTCTCTCTAGGGTTCATAATTGTGCGTGCACGAACCTATTAAAGGTTGCGTAACCCTACATTCATTTTTCCTTCCCTGAAACTTCTTTTATCTTAAGACTACATGTTGAGTTGAATTGTGATTTCCTCTCACAAACCCATACGCTTATGGATACTCCAAGTGTTATGTCTTCTGATGGAAAAGATGTTAATATTATTGTCAAGCCATCAATCATGAAGGAAAAAGAGAAATATCCGTTGTCTCCAACTTTAAAATGGAAAAGAAGGAATGAGAGGAAGCCAAGAGTTGTTCCTTCAAATTTTCAGAAGTTTTCTCATGTTCTTGAAGTATTGAAGGAGACATGAAAGGAGATTCAACAGATTAAGGTTGTTGTGTTCAAGACTCTTGAGATTCAGAAGGCCTTGGTTCGACATAAGTCAAGGAGGTTTATTGATATTAACTCCTATATTCATGAACCTTATGCCCCAATGGCTGCTGACGACAAGGAGTTCGGGGACGATAAATAATTCTTCAAAGGTCTTAATGTCTAGTAAAAATTCTTATGAGAATTTTATTCTTGTGTTTTTAGGAAGAATAACTAGAGTTTGGAATAGCCATTATTGTGATTACACATATCTATGTCCAACGTTATCATCTTCATGTATTTAGGTTTATTTGTTTAAATTCTAAAAAGTTGTTTGGAAGGTGATTTTTGCAGTATTAATCTTTATGGTTTTATATATTGAAAATTTATTATGGGATATGTGTGTTTGCGTCCGTGAACTATGATTGTCCCATACCTTGTCAAAAGTTAAGTCTTTCGTATGTCGATATGCATGTATTGATAAAAGAATGAATGAACTTTTGACATTACAAAATTTTTAAGCCTATTATATGTCATAATGCAAATATTGATGGGAGATAGGATGAGCTTTTGTTTACGAGGATTATGTCTATTGTATGTCATTGTGCAAATAGTGATGGAAAATAAAATGAATCCTTATCTATTCTGCAGTATTGAACTTCCCTGATCCATATTTAATGTATATGATGTGCGGCTTCGTAAGTTCTCTTATGTTGATCAATTCCGATTAAATTAATCATGGGATTTATTGTGGTTAATTCAATGGAGTATTTTTGGATTCAAATTCATATTTGTATGTTATTTGTTATGTCCAAAGAAATCCTTCTTTTCTTGTGAAAGTAAGGTCGCTCTTGTTGTTCTTTCGGGAATGACATTTTATGGGGGAGAATTCTTAATTGAACTTGTGCTTAATTGCCAAATCTTTGTGGAGAGTGCGGCTGTGGAATATTATAGGGGTTATCTTGTATCTTTATAAACTCCTTGATGAATGCATTTAGCTTCGGCTATAAGATGGCATCTAAAAAAAGTTTATATGTGCTTTCTTTTGGTCATGAAATGTCTCTATGGGAATTTCATTAGGATCCCACTAGTTTTCGTACCTTTGCCAATTTTATTGACAAAAAGGGGGAGAATTAATGTGTAGTTCACACTACAAATACATATGGTTTTCGGATCATTATGTAAGGGGGAATGATACATATCACCATAGTTTTGATGTCGAAGTTGTGATACAATTGAACTTTGATGCTGTGTAATAATACTATGACACGGTATAACAATGACTGAGAATTCTTGTTTTCTCATTGTTATGGCTACGGATTTTCAACAACGGTGATACTAAACTTACAACCTTTGGTATCATTGGAGTACTTGGAAGTGATGAATATTTCGAGTAATGTTGAAGAACCAAGAAGATCAGGCATGTGGAAGAGAAGCTACA
The DNA here is from genome assembly GCF_003573695.1 of Papaver somniferum. Classification (NCBI taxonomy): domain Eukaryota; kingdom Viridiplantae; phylum Streptophyta; class Magnoliopsida; order Ranunculales; family Papaveraceae; genus Papaver; species Papaver somniferum. The sequence goes on from NC_039367.1 coordinate 3,481,658, forward strand.
AAAGTTAATTTATCAAATTTTGTATTTCCTATGTATTGATAGTTTTGTCACTAAAATTGACAAAGGGGGAGATTGTTAGAGCACTTCTCGGTCAAACCGCATGCATTGCTATCTCAAGCATGTTTGTCAATGTTAGTGATCAAAACTATAAGTCTTAATTTCTAGTCTAATTATAGCTAAGTCTCGGACTAGGACAGAAAGTGTAATTGAGATCAAGACTCCATGGCGATCATCATACAAAGACGAAGAACTACTCAAAGAACTGGTGGAACCTCATCGACTAAAAGGTATGTGGAGACTTAAACTTATCTATCACTCAAAAGTTTATTTACTCTATCTCCTATCTTGAGACAGAAGTCGTTTTGCTATATATACTTTGATTATACACATTTGCTATTTCGAGCCGAGTTTATCTCGCTTATCTATTTCTCGAAATATGTATTGATAAGCTTTCGGTTTGGCCAAGTTCATCTTTACTAGTGACGAAAGTCATGTTAAGTTTCAATTACTTGAAAATTGGTTTGACGAAAAATAGTGTGCGAACAACAACTATATAACGTCCTCTAAGAATGTTTCAATGATTGAAATGAGAGAGTTTAGATTATATAACCATATTGGTTGGATATAAGCATTGTATGGTAACTCATACATGTATAAGTCCTTATTCCTTGAAACAAAGTATGCGTACTTTGCTTCTCAGGAAAACCGGAACTAGAGTCCGCGTACCAAGTCCGCGTACTGTCGGAGGTTCTCATCCCGAGAATTTCTGCTGGAGTTTGTAAACTGAAACCAACTTACTTAAGTCTGTGTACCAGTCCGCGTAATTAAGTTGGTTATTTTCTAAAAACGATTATTCATGAACTTAAATTATATTAACTAAGGAATGCAAGTTTGCAAACCGTGGATATAAAGTTCATGAATCGATTCGAGTGAATCAAATCATTTTTGCTTTGATTGTGTCTTGTATACTTCTACAAGATCTAAGAAATTGAACAACTCTCTAACTAGTTCATTTGAGTCATCTGGACTAGTTATGGTAAAGAATAATATGATTGATATGAAAGTGCTCATATGGCTAACCATTCGGTTAACTATTGTTGAACCAACTAGATGTACATGTTTGGGTACGGTTACACAAACCTAAATAAACGTGCATTTCATTTGTGTGTAACAAGCTAAGTTTCGATCTAACGGTTAAAAGATATTAGCTTGAATCTAATCAGGTTTTCATCTAACGATGAATATTGAATGCTTTGTTACTAAGCTAACATTGATTGCAAACCATGATTTGAAAGACTATATAAGGGAGAACTCTAACAACTGGGAAACCTAATCCTCACACCTCATGTGTGATACTATTTGTATTAGCTAGAGTCGATTCTCCTTTAACCTTAGGTTTCTACCGAGACCCTGTAGGTTAATGACTTGAAGACTTCATTGGGATTGTGAAGCCAGACAGATACTACTTTTCTTGTATTTGTATGACCTGATCTCGCTGTTTCTATCGTACTAAGTACAATCGTACGATTGACTTGAGACTGATTTCTCCGATAGGCAAGATATAAAAGAAGTCACAAACACCTTCGTCTCATCGTTTGTGATTCCGCAATATCTTCTTTCGTTAGTCGATTAATATTATTGTGAGTTGATTGATAATACTGAGATGTTCTTCGGGAATATAAGTCTGGTTTATCAATTGGTTCTAGTTCACCTTGATTTATCAAAAGACGGAACAAAAATTCGGAGGTATTTCTGTGGGAGACAGATTTATCTATTACCGTAGAATTTTCTGTGTGATACAGATTTGTTTATTAAAGTCTTCTACTTTGGGTCGTAGCAACTATTAGTTGTGGGTGAGATCATCTAAGGGAATCAAGTGCGCAGTATCCCGCTGGGATCAGAGACGTAAAGAGCGCAACTATACCTTGGATGAGTGTGAGATTGATCGGGGTTCAACTACAATACAGACCGAAGTTAGTTTGTAGTAGGCTAGTGTCTGTGACGGCTTAATACAGTGTGTGTTCGATCTGGACTAGGTCCCGGGGTTTTTCTGCATTTGTGGTTTCCTCGTTAACAAAATTTCTGGTGTCCGTGTTATTTCTTTTCTGCATTATATTTGTTTATATAATCGAAATATCACAGGTTATGTGTGATGCGTGTCATAGGTGCAATCAAATTAATATCTTATTTTCACTCAATTAAACATAATATAATGGAAGTCAAGTTCGTTCCCACGAAGAGCAGGGAGATTTAGTTGTCAAAAAGTGTCACAATGGGGGTTTGTTTAGATTTTAGAACAAAGTAAATAACAAAGCAATTGAAAGTAATAAAGTTTGCAAGAAATGGAGAGAAATATGATCAGGGAATCCTTCTTCGTTACTAAACCGCCATCAAGTTATTATATTCATCCATTAATACAATTGATCATATATTATTACCAACCATGGAATAACAGCTAGCTCAATGTTATCCCCTAAATTCCTTATATCACTGGGTATAGAAGCTCTCCAATACCAGATTCTATTCGTCTAAACCACCTAGTGTGAATTATAGATTGATCCTAGTAGTTATACTCTTAGCTCAAGGTCCACTTTCTAGTGTTGTTTATATACACAATCGCTACACAGAATCCCTCTGCAAGGTCTTATGTTCTCTACTTTTGTATGAATTATTCGACTGTTACTTATCTCTTAAATCAATACTAGCATTTGATTGAATCAACAAATTAATTCAGTTGGCCACCTAAACAATCTATCAATCAATCATAAATATTCTAATTAGTATAAACAATCAAAAATCATGTGAAGAACTTCAAAATAAATTTATATAATAACTCAAATCATGTCTAGAACTTAGAATTCATCCCCAATCACTAAGAAGTTTAGATACTCATGATACTAACAATACCCATGAGTTTCATATGATAAAATGGTAAAGAAATAGTTATTGTGGTGGAAATAGCTCCAAACCCTAGCTTTTCTTCTCTTGAGTTCTCCTCTCCAATAGCTTGATCAAAGATTAAGATATATATCTAAAATTAGAAGAGTTTCTTATATAGTACCCAAGTGTTGTTGTGCCCATGCGCCAAATCCCGGTCCAAATCAATTCCCAAAACTATCCGAAATACCATCAGGAAGTCACGTCCTAAAGTCTGTCCGTGTGAAGGATTTCTGAAAACAACTAATGGGCTCGCATAGAACGGTCGAAACCCAGCCCAAATTCGTCAATGGCTTGTCAGCTTTAGGCAACTGACAATAGAACTTCAATAAACTTTTTCCTCGACAATTATTCTCTTCACCCATTATTTCACCTGTGTTTACGTACGGTGGTGTTTCCCATCCGTAGCCTTGCCTGTGTTTTCATACGGTTTGAAATTTCACACCATAACCTTCCTTGTTGTTACGTATGGTTGGGTAAATCCACCGTAGTATTCTTGAGTTTGCTTACGGTATGGTTTTCTACCATAGCTCCAATTCCTCTCAAATCTCTATCCAAACTCCATTGTCATCGATAATACTATCAACAACATCTCCATGTTATCCATCAACACCATCGTGATCGACAGACCACCAGCACATTCCATCATCTATTGCTAACGTCCATACTTCCGTCAATAATCACCAGCAGTCTCCATCTCGTTAAGGTTCCATAACATAGCTTCAGGCACTCTCGACTTGCAGCACTATCCTCCATCATTTGCCGGCAATGGAAGCAACAGTTCACCACCCATATCGAGTTCTCCCATCAATAACTTACTCTAATCGGTCAGTTGTTATTCTCAGCTCTTTCTTATCCCATTGTCGTTAACTTCCATGATCATCACAGCAGCGATGGCCATCTTCATTTCATTCCCTGAACTGGTCGATCTCTCTATCTTCCATCATCAGCGATCATCACTGCCCATCAACATGAGACACAGTTCGAACTCTCTCTATCATATCTTCCATGGATTTACTGATAAAATCACCGAGAACATAAACTACCAACCATCACGAGTTTCTCCTGCATTACTTCCAGTGACAGCAACACAGCCCCGAGCTCCATCGTCGTCGCTTCTGACGATCACTACCGCACCATGATCAGTGTGATCATCTGCCATGAAGAATTACCACCGGAACTGAATACACAGAGTGTCTTCTGGTCGCAGAAAGGAAGGAACAAGATGGTGGCCCTGAGTAATACAATCGGCGCCTTTATCAATTCTGTGCGTCAGAAATTCCGCATCTTTAACTCACTTCGGACGCTTGTAATTTCTTCGTACAATGTCGGATTGACTCCATTCTTTCGCCGTTGGCTTCGTCTTTTCGTCCTCTTAGAAATGATAGTAAGAACTCTTAGATTCGAACAAGTTCCACTTGGTATTTAGCCCTTCTTCATTTGTAGCTAATTTCTTTTATTGCACAATTAAGTGCCAATTCATTCCTTTTGGAGATTCACCTAGCAAAACATAAATAAAACAAAACAAATGTAATATACAATAATTTGCAAGAAAGTAAGCAATTACTAGCATGAATTCGACACTAAAAATATGCAAAATATGCACTTAACAGTGCATTAAATCAATCAATTGGAAAATCCAACCTTTGGTTGTTGATTGAAATTGATTGATACTTGAACATTGGTCTTTGGTACTGTTCAAGTGATTTATTTTGCATTCAATTAGACTCGCAGATTTCTATTTACTTGAGTAAGTATTGAATCGAGAAAGAGAGATATAACTCTTTGATATACTTTTATTAAGATTGAGTCTGACTGTCTAGTTGATTCTCTTAAAGTATATTGGAGTTAGTCCATACAGATTGCTAAGAGAAATATTGGGTGTAGTTGTTGGACCCCCGGTTTTTCAGAAATGTCTTTAAAATTCAGACAAAATTATGGAACCAGAAGTTTCCAGAGATGAGATGATGTTAGAGCACTGCTCGGTCGAACTCGCAAGCGTTGCTATCTCAAGCTTGTTTGTCGAGTTTAGTTGCCAAAACTATAAGTCTTGATTTCTAGTCTACTTATAGCTAAGTATCGTATTAGGATCGTAAGTGTAGTTGAGCTTTAGACTTCACGACTTTTATCGAATGAAGACGAAGAACTACTCAAGGGAACTTGTAGAACTTCATCAACAAAAGGTATGTGGAGACTTGAACTCATCTATCACTCAAATGTCTATATACTCTATCTCCTATTTGAGACAAAAGTCGTATTGCTATATAGACTTCAATTATACACATTTGATATTTCGAGCCGAGTTTATCTCGCTTTTCTATCTATCGAAATATGTGTTAGTAAGCTTTCGCTTTAACCAAGTTCATCTTTTATTCTTGACCAAAGTCAAAAGATGATCATGTGAAAATCTCCTTGTAACATTTTACATGATTTGTGTGGGACAACCATTTGATGTAGACTCAGAATGTTTCGTATTGATCATTCGATCACTTGAAAATTTCCTTCAAGCTAATAGTTTGTGTGAGACAGCTATTGTCGTCTTCCAATAATGTTTCAATGATTCAAATGAGAGTTTAGAACATGTATCCATGATTGGATATAAACATAGCATGTATTCACATTTGTGTAAAGTCCAAAACCGAGAACCATGGTATGCGTACCCGTACGCGTACTGCTTGGTTATTGGAAGTCCAGGAACTAAGTATGCGTACCCGTACGCATATTGGCGGAAGTTCAAGTTCCGTGAATTTCTGCTGGAGTTTTGAAGTGTAGTATGGTATGCGTACGCGTACTGGCGTAACCAAACTCAGTCTGGCTACTTAGGTATGCGTACCCGTTTGCATACTTAAGCAGGTTATGTTCTATAGTCGGTTTGTTCATGAACTAATACATTTATATAATAAGGAATGCAATTTTTTGCAAACCGTGGCTATAATTTTCATGAAATGATTCGAGTGAATCAAAATCGATTTTTATTCAATTGTGTATTGTATACTTCTACGAGAATATGAACAATTTGAACAACTTTGTAACTAGTTTCATTTGAGTCGTTTGAACTAGTTGTGGTAAAGATGAATAAGGTTGATATGAAAGTGCTCATATGGCTAACCATTGGTTAACTATTGTTGAACCAACTAAGTGTACACGTTTAGGTACGGTCACCTTTATCTAAATGATGGTACATTTCATTTGTGTATAACAAGCTAAGTTCGATCTAACTGTTGAAAGATATTAGCTTGAATCTAATCATCTTTTCATCTAACGATGAATATTGAATGCTTTTTTACCAAGGTAATATTGATTCCAAACCCTGATTTGGAGACTATATAAAGGAGAACTCTAGCAACTGGGAAACCTAATCCCCACACCTCATGTGTGATACTAGTTGCGACTAGAGTCGATTCTCCTTTAACCTTAGGTTTTTCCAAAACCTTGTAGGTTAACGACCTGAAGACTTCATTGGGATTGTGAAGCCAGACCCAACTATTTTCTCTGTAGTTGCATGTTCTGAGCTTGCTGTTTTCTATTGTGATTGAGTACTATATTCTTTAGGATTTTCTCGACATTTATTTCCGATAGGCAAGATTGAGAAGTAGTCATAAGCATCTTCGTCTCATCGTTTGCTTGTTTCGTTAATCGATTAATATTATTGTGAAGTGATTGATAATACTAGGTTGTTCTTCGGGAATATAAGTCTGGTTTATCAATTGGTTCCTGTTCACCTTAATTTATCATAAGACGGAACAGAACTCGTAGGTTATCTGTAGGAGACAGAATTATCTATTCAATAAATTTTTTTGTGTGATACAAATTTGTTTATCAAGTCTTCGACTTTGGCTCGTAGCAACTCTTAGTTGTGGGTGAGATCAGCTAAGGGAATCAAGTGCGCAGAATCTAACGTGGTTCAAGAGGCGTAAGGAACACAACTGTACCTTGATTAGTGTGAGATTGGTTAGGGTTAAACCACATTCAGTCCGAAGTTAACTGGTAGTAGGCTAGTGTCTTTAACATCTTAATACAGTGTGGTGTTCAAATCTGGACTAAGTCCCAGGGTTTTTCTGCATGTGCAGTTTCCTCATTAACAAAATTTATGGTGTCTGTGTTATTTCTTTTCCGCATTATATTAGTTTATATAATTGAAATATCACAGGTTGTGCGTAAGTTCAATCAATTAGATAATCCAACCTTTGCTTGTTGATATAAATTGATTGACACTTGGATATTGTTTTTTGATACCGTCAAGTTATTTCTTATATTCAATCAGGCTCGCAAAGTTCTATTTGTTTGATTGCGGATTGAATTGAGAAATTGAGATATAACTCTTTGGTATACTTTTCTTAAGATTGAGTCTGACTGTCTAGTTGATTCTCTTGAAAGTATATTGGAGTTAGTCCATACAGATTGCTAAGTAAAATATTGGGTGTGGTTGTTAGACCCCCGCTTTTTCAATTGGTATCAAAGTAGGCAAACATATTTAAGACCTCATAAGTCTGTGTTTGCAGCAATCTGACTCTATGGACATAAGTTCCATCTCTATAAACGTTCCGCCAGTCTTCGATGGCTCGAATTACTTATGGTGGCAAATTTCTATGCGTGTCTTTCTTGTAGCGCGTGATTTTCAATCATGGGTTTACGTTGTTAATGGTTATAATCCTCCGATTGTTACAATAGGCATTGTAACTGCTCCAAAGGATATCGGTGGTTATGATGTTGACGAGATTCTTGCTGCAAAGCAGAATTTTGACGGATTGAATGCAATCATCCATGCCATTATCCCACATCTTCAACACCATGTGACTACGTGCACTCGGTCTAAAGATGCTTGGGATATCTTAGGAACCGTATTTGAAGGGAATATCTGTCAAAAAGAAGCTAGGCTTCAAAACCTAAATTCTGATTGGGAAAACCTTCGTATGGCAGATGAAGATTCATTTAATGAGTTTAATCACAAAGTGCCTGTTAATGCATCTTTTGCGTTGGGTAAGACTATTCCTGAAAAGGACATTGTGATGAAAATTCTCAAATCATTGCCATCTAGATAGGATTCTAAGTAACATGCCATCGTTGAAGGAAATAACCTTGCTGTGCTTTCCATAAATACTCTGGTTGGAAAGTTAAAAGTACTTGATCTTGATCAGAATACAGTCATAACATCTGCGTTCAATGCGGTGACAAACACAAGCGAATTTTTTAACTTTTCTTGGGATGGTGAATGTTGTTCCAATCATGTTGATTTTTATAAATCACTGGTAACACAAAATATCAAGGATATTGTAAAAAGAAGCAAAAGATGTGATAAACGTCTCTCTCTGGTTGACGCTTCAGATGATTCAAGACAACAAAAATCTACCCTGGTTGTCAACATCTTGCATACTTCTGATGTGTGCAATGGACTTTCATCTCTCGCAGCAGAAACCCCCACCTACTCAAATTCCGATTCAGAGGTTGAGTCTGACGCTGAGATTTTTGAATTCTTGGATAAAAATGAAGAAATTCACCAAGAAAATCTTCAACTAAAGGCTTCGTTGAAGAAACTTGAATCATCGCTCCAAGTGAAAAAACTTAGGACAGATTATCTTAATGATGAATTCACCAGAACCCTGTCTCTGAAGGAAAGAGAGATCAATACTCTTAAGGGCGATCTGCAAAGGTTATCTAGAAGTTCTGACAAAATCTCAGCAATGTTATTCGGTCAGAAGTCCTTTGGGAACACAAATGGTTAAGGTTCAAAAGCAAAACTGCGAGCACAAACAACTCCTTTGTTTCATGTGGTTGTGGAACAACGGATGTTGAATGTTGTGATAAACAATATGCAATTCAACAGAACAAAAAATCTTTATTGATTTGTTCGTTTTGTGGAAATGCAAATCATGTTCAAAGTAACTGTTGGAGATTCAAGAGGAACAACAAAAGAATTTCCAAACTTCAAGAGGACATGCAAAGAATGAATCTGTCTTTGGGTAATCAACAGGGTATTCCCAAAGATATGGAAAATTCTAAATAAACCAGAGTCATACAAGGTAAGAAGTCTGTCTATACAACAAACCTTAATAAATCACCATGTGATAAAAGGCGTGAGCACTTTGCTCATTCCGTCGGTATCTAATACTAGTGACATTTGCATCTCAATTATTAACTTGAGAATGTGAGGATTGCATCAAGGTTTCTCAAGTTTTTATTTGTTAATTTCTTATTTTTATGTTAAGAAAAATATCTTCTTAGTTAAAATATATAATGGATGATGAACCATGAAAGACTTTTTCAAAGCTTTACTAGGGTTTGGATGTCCATTGATTTATTTATATTCATTGGTGATAAAAATGCCCTTCACTTCTTTTATCTCTGAAAGATACAATTTTATGTCTCCTGTAACCAGAGGAACCACAAAAAGGGATGCAGTTAAAGCAGTTAATCTGTATCTCTATGAATGAATCAAATCCTCAAGGAAGAAGAAGGAGAGATCTACGAATGGTGAATAAGGTTCTTCCTCTAACTGCCTCTTGTTTGTTTGTCATTTTGATAATAACTTTAGAGGTATGGTGAAGGATTTCATCAACAAAAGAAATGATTTAAAATCTCAAATCATCACCTCTTTAGAAAAGATAGCTCACTATGAAAACATGTTGTCTCTAACAAATAACACCTTGTGTGGACTAAAAAGAGAACTTAGTGAGTTAACTGATATTTTTGAAGATTTAGAGGAATTGAACGATCCCATAATCAATGGGGTTTTCAGTAATGAGAAGGAATTCTCTGAGAAAGCTTAACGATGTCTAGGAAACTTCTTATGAGAATTTGTTCTTGTGTTTTAAGAAGTATAACTAGGATTTGGAATAGCCATTATTGTGAGTACACATAACTATTTCCAGCGATTTTCATCTTGCAATGTTTTTAGATTTATTTATTTAAATTCTAAAGTTTATTTGGAAGATGATTTTGAGTATTAATCTTTTAATATTGCAACTTGTTATGGGATATGTCTGTTTGCGTCCGTGAACTATGATTGTCCTATACGTGGTCAAAAGTTAAGTATTTCGTATGTCATTATGCATATATTGATAAAAGATTGAATGAACTTTTGACAAACAAAAGTTAAGCCTGTTATGTCATTACGCAAATATTGATGGAAGATAAGATGAACTTTTGTTTACAAAGATTAAGTCTATTATATGTTTTATGCAAATATTGATGAAAAATAGAATGAATCTTTGAATATTCCGCATTATTGGTTTTCATAATCCACATCTTTGTGTAAATACTGTGCGGCTCCGTAAGTTTTCTTATGTTGAGAATTTCCGATTAAATTAATCATGGGTTCTCTTGTGTCAATTTAATTGAGTATTTTGGATACAAATTCATGTTTCATGTGATTTGTTAGTGTCCAAAGAAATCCTTCGTTTCTTGTGAAAGTAAGGTCGCTCTTGTTGTTCCTGTGGGGATGACATTTTATGTCGGAGAGTTCTTAATTTAACTTGTGATTAATTACCAAATCTTTGTGGGGAGTGCGTCTGTAGAATATTATAGGGGTTATCTTGTATCTTTATAAACTCCTTGATGAATGCATTTATTTTCGGCTATATGATGGCATCTAAACAAAGTTGATATGTGGTTCTCTTTTGGTCATGAAGTATCTCTATGAAAATTTGATTCCACTAGTTTTAGTACCTTTGCCAATTTATATTGACAAAAAGAGGGAGAATTAATGTGTAGTTCACACTAGAAATACATATGGTTTGCGGATCATTATGTAAGGGGGGGTGGTTTTCATGGGAGATGAAGTATTGTCTAAGGGGGAGTGATACATATCACCATAGTATTGTTGTCAAAGTTGTGATACAATTGAACTTTGATGATGTGTAATAATACTATGACACTGTATAACAATGATTGAGAGTTATTGTTTTCTCATTGTTATAGCTACGGATCTTCAACAACTATGATGCTTAGTTGCACACATTTAGAATCGTTGGAGTACTTGGAAGTGATGAGGATTCCAAGTAACGTTGAAGAACCAAGGAGATTAAACATTTGGATGAGAAGCTACAAAGTTTATTTATTTTGTAATCCATATGTATTGATAGTTTTATCACTAAAATTGAAAAAGGGGGAGATTGTTAGAGCACTGCTCGGTCGAACTCGCAAGCGCTACTATCTCAAGCTTGTTTGTCAAGTTTAGTTGCCAAAACTATAAGTCTTGATTTCTAGTTTACTTATAGCTAATCCTTGGATTAGGATAGAATGTTTAGTTGAGCTTTAGACTTCACGGCGTTCATCAATTGAAGACGAAGAACTACTAAGGGGAGCTTGTGAAACATCATCAACAAAAGGTATCTGGAGACTAGAACTCATATCACTCAAAAGTCTATCTACTCTATCTCCTATTTGAGATAAAAGTCGTATTGCTATATAGACTTCAATTATACACATTTGATCTTTCGAGCCGAGTTTGTCTTGGTTATCTATCTCTCGAAAAATATGTTGGTAAGATTTCGCTTTAACCAAGTTCATATTTTATTCTTGACGAAAGTCAAAAGATGATCATGTGAAAATCGCCTTGTAACATCTTATATGATTTGTGTGAGACAGTCATTTGATGTAGACTCGGAATGTTTCGTATTGATCATTCGATCACTTGAAAATTGCTTTGAAGGTAATAGTTTGTGTGAGACATATATTGTCGTCTTCCAAGAATGTTTCAATGATTGAAATGAGGGTTTAGAACATGTAACAGTGATTGGATATAAACATAGTGTGTATTCACATTTTTGTAAAGTCCAAAACCGGGAACCATGGTATGCGTACCCATACGCGTACTGGTTGGTTGTTGGAAGTCCGGGAAGTATCCGTACCCGTACGCATACTGGCGGAAGTTCAAGTTCCGTGAATTTCTGCTGGATTTTGGAAGTGTAGTATGGTATGCGTACCCGTACGCGTACTGGCGTAACCAAACTCAGTCCGGCTACTTAGGTATGCGTACCCGTCTGCATACTTAAGTAGTTATGTTCTAAAATCGGTTTGTTCATGAACTAATACATTTATATAATAAGAAATGCAATCTTTTGCAAACCGTGGCTATAATGTTCATGCAATGATTCGAGTGAATCATAATCAATTTTGCTTCAATTGTGTCTTGTATACTTCTATGAGAATATGAACAATTGAAGAACTCTCTAACTAGTTTCATTTGAGTCATTTGAACTAGTTGTGATAAAGATGAATAAGGTTGATATGCAAGTGCTTATATGGCTAACCATTGGTTAACTATTGTTGAACCAATTAAGTGTACACGTTTAGGTACAATCACCTTTATCTAAATGATGGTACATTTCATTTGTGTATAATAATCTAAGTTCGATCTAACGGTTGAAAGATATTATCTTGAATCTAATCAGGTTTTCATCTAAGGTGAATATCGAATACTTTGTTACCAAGGTAACATTGATTGCAAACCCTGACTTGGAGACTATCTAAAGGAGAACTCTAGCAACTGGGAAACCTAATCCCCACACCTCATGTGTGATAGTAGTTGCGACTAGAGTCGATTCTCCTTTAACCTTAGGTTTTTCCAAAACCTTGTAGGTTAACGACCTGAAGACTTCATTGGGATTGTGAAGCCAGACCCAACTATTTTCTCTGTAATTGCGTGTTCTGAACTTGTTGGTTTCTATTGTGATTGAGAACTATCTTCTTTAAGATTTTCTCGATATTTATTATCCAATAGGTAAGATTGAAAAGTAGTCACAAACATATTCGTCTCATCGTTTGTGATTCCACAATATCTTGTTTCGTTAATCTATTAAGATTATTGTGAGGTGATTGAGATAATACTAGGCTGTTCTTCGGGAATATAAGTTTGCTTTATCAATCGGTTCTTGTTTAAGGGTGCACAGGAACCGAGCAGAAAAACCGGACCGTCTCGGAACCGGTGGAACCGTACGTGTTTTTGTACCGAACCGAGGAAGGGGGTACAGGTGCTGGTCCAAAAACTGAGAACCGCCCTCTAAGGGGTACACGTACACGGTCTTATTCATGTCCCGTACCGTACCGTACCGTTTGTACCGAATAAAATAAACAGGAAGTGTAAATCTGGTGGATATCCACGATACATTACAGTTGCAATCAAATATGCTCAACGGTTCAACAGAAACAACTCGTGAATTCGTTTTTATAGTTAAACATAGCAATTTAGAAAACGATATTACTGATTCTCAACCATCATATATGCACATGGTCACAACAAGCTCAAGTGGATATTTTTCTTATGAGTAAGTACTAAACCTTGAAATTTCGTCCATGTTTATGTCTTCCTCTTTTATGCCTTTTGGCAATCCCTATTAAAGCAGTATAGTAAATTAAATCATGGGAAGGAAACCCCTCCGGCTGCCCAAAGGTATGAAATAAAAATTTGTCCTCCAATATAATCAATTTTCAAACCTATGGGATGAATCCGTCTGGCTTTTCCAACCCAGAATTCGTCATGATAACCCAATACGAACTGATGAAGGTCTAATTCTTTTACTTCTGGATTCTTAATCAGTTTCATAATTGCCCAATCCTTTGTTGCAGAAGACGTATCTATTCCAGCAAGGGATGGGTTTCTTTTACATTTGAATTCTTTGCAGAGATATGTACAATATCTTCATCACCAGAGAGAATCATACTAACTGCTTGTGAAAAAGTCTGAACCACCACCGGTGCAGAGTCCTGTTTGTTTTTGGTATATTGATTGATGGAGGAAATTCCTGTTGATATAAAAATGGACATTTTGAAAAAGTCTGGAGTCATCTTTTAGGTCCATTACAAGTGCACCAATAGCCAAACCGAGGTCTTGGGAAACCAAGACACTGTAAAGATGAACAAATAGTGTATGGAAGAAGTTTATTGGCGTATGCTTTAGCCCTTCCATCCAGTAGGTTATGGTTACAAATATTGTGGGTAGAACAAGTACATACTGGTACCGGAACCATCCATGGTACCGTACTTGTCTAGAATGGTACCGGAACCGAGGAACAAGGTACAAGACCGGTCCAAAAACTAAGAACCGATACTAGGGAGGTACATGTACTCGGCCTCAGCAAGAACCGACCCGAACCATACCGTGTGCACCCTTATTCCTGTTCACCTTGATTTATCAAAAGACGGAACAAAACTCGTAGGTATATCTGTGGGAGACAGATTTATCTATTCAATATACTTTTCTATGTGACACAGATTTGTTTATCAAGTATTCGAATTTGGGTCGTAGAAACTCTTAGTTGTAGGTGAGATCAGCTAAGGGAATCAAGTGCGCAGAATCCAGCGTGGTTCAAGAGGCGTAAGGAACGCAACTGTACCTTGATCAGTGTGAGATTGGTTAGGGCTCAACTACATTCCAGTCCGAAGTAACTGGTAGCAGGCTAGTGTCTGTAGCGGATTAATACAATGTGGTGTTCAAATATGGACTAGGTCCCGGGGTTTTTCCTGCATTTGCGGTTTCCTCGTTATCAAAATTTCTGGTATCTATGTTATTTCTTTTCCGCATTATATTTGTTTATATAATTGAAATATCATAGGTTGTGCGTAGGTTCAATCAATTAGATAATCCAACCTTTAGTTGTTGATATAAATTGATCGACACCTGGATATTGATTTTTGATACCGTCCAAGTTATTTCTTATATTCAATCAGGCTCGCAAATTCCCATTTGTTTGATTGCGGATTGAATTGAGAAATTGAGATATAACTTTTCTTAAGATTGAATCTGACTGTCTAGTTGATTCTCTTATAAGTATATTGGAGTTCGTCCATACAGATTGCTAAGCGAAACATTCGGTGTGGTTGTTAGACTCCCGCTTTTTCAGATGATATTATTTCCAACATAATCAGGAAAGCTAAAATGCCTCCAGAAGTTGGCATGACAACCGCCACGAGAAGCTAGCGTAAGTAATTAAGGTTGATAACCTTTAAGGGTCTTCCATTTCAATCAGGGGGAGAAAAGTCACCACAAGAGGATGTTGTAAATTATGATAACCTAAAAAGGTTTCCCTCCTTAACCAGGGGAGAAAAATTGCCATTATAAGACGACACGTGTAACATCGACAAACTTACGGGCTCTCCTTGTTAAAGTCAGAGAGATGGCAAACACGTAAGGTTGGAGTAACGACATCGACAAGTAAGTAGGTTATGTGTTTACTATCCTGATCAGATAAAGTTTGGTTACCACGAGAATTGGCGTGAAGCATCTCTTTATTTTTTCCTCACACCAAGACATTTGATGTAATTGAGGTGTTAGAAACTACTCATGATTAAAACACATACGGTAGAAACTCCATTAATTAATACTCGATTATTTAATAAGCTTTCTTAAATAATATTTTTAGCTGGTCCCGAGTTGGGGATAACGTGTCAAAATAATAATTCGCGGAAATTATAAATTAATATATTTTTGATTACCTAATGTAGACCTCATATGGGATATAATATGCTAAACAGTGTGGTGGACGACCGAATTTTCGGTCATCAAACGAAGAAGAACATTCATTAATAATAGTTTGCGTTTTGCAAGGAAAAAGTTAGAAACACATATATTTGTTACAAATACGCAACACATAATCAATTTTGGTTTAATTGGAAACAATTTAGGGTGAAATTGATTGAGTTGATCCGATTTGATGGGGCATAAGTATAATTTGCGACCCCAAATCTTTGATTATCAAATCAATTTTATGGCAGGATGATGAATGGGTCCAATTTGATTGAATTAAATAAAATCGTTGCAAATTTGAATAGGCCACGGTTTTTTGAAGGTTTTTAAGTCGAAAATATTGACTACTGATTCGTGTTTTGATCGAGTTGATGGTGTTTATCGGTAGTCGGAGGTTGTACCCCTCCAATTATAAATCAATTTTGAAAATAAACGATCAATTCCTATTCAATTGGATCGATTAAAAAAAATAAAGCGTCGCATGCAACTACATTTTACAAAGAGAATACTTGAAGAGATGTTCAAAGAAGTTGTTTGACTATTAATACATTCCTTTCAACAAATACGGCTTATATAAGTTCTACTCAAGACCAACATTAACCGACTAGTTTTACAACGCATCTAGAGGAGTTTATTATCAAAGAAAGAAACAACTTCATTTAAGGAGTCTATTAACCGGGCAAAAAATTTTGGGTTATGCTTGTTTATGTGAACTGCACTCTTTTTCCTTCGTCTAGATTTTTTCCATTTCAGTTTTCCTAGAATTGTTTTAACGAGGTAGAACACAATTAATGCAACACTTTTCTAGGTTTTGTACTCTTTTTCCTTCTTTTGGAGTTTGTCCATTTTGGGTTTTCCTGACAAAATTTTAACGAGGCAATGTCGTAGTGGTGTGGTGTCATCTAAGAGGATTTTTGTAAAATAAGCATTTGGTGGATATACACCACACTTACATCACCACCTTAACATCTCCTTCTTTATCATTATATATCCTCCACTACTTTGCAACTCCCACGACTAGTATGATAACTTAGGTTTAATACCTTTAATAACCGACATGCACTCCATTATACTCCTACAATGTAAATGTCATCTTTACAACCTTCTCTTATGTTATCCTATAAATTAAGGCTCATTCTTTATTTTATTTTTACCTATTTCCCATCCCTACTTTCCCTAAATCCCATCCATAACATATATATCAATTTTTATATAACTCCATCTAAATTACTTGAACGAAACTCATCCAATTATATTCCGTAGATTATCTTAATCTTTAATAAATGTATTCGTTCTTCATGTCTAATCCTAAATTTTAGTAAGTTTTAATCAGCCGTCATTCATCGCTAAAACCAACCACCACCATTACTATCTCTTTGCAACTCAAATGTTGTAGGTACATGTTTGATTATTATTGCCCATCTAATAATAGTTTTCAAATTCATGGACTTCTTTATAGACAATGATCAAGTAGTTCAATCAACAACAGAAAAAAATGATCAAGGTAATTTATGATCTCAAACTTAATTAAAATGGTGATTCTTGTATTAGATTTCAGACTTGGTCGATTTGGGGGTGGTGATGGTGATGAGAGATCGGGGTTAACTATGAAAATAATATAAAGTGAGTTTTGTTTACTCAATTTAAAAAAACTTCTATAAAATCTGATTTGTGCACTAGGATGAGATATATGGAAAATATTTTTTTTTTTTTTGTTTTTGTTTTTTGATGCATAAGAAAAATGGGGTCGGGAAATAGGTATGACAAAAGAAAAACCTTTTCAAAATTATTTGGATGAAAAATAGATATAGGCTTGTTTTTTTCAGGGTGACAACCATAGGCCCGTTTTTTTGAAAGTTACCAATCTAGGCCGGTTTTGACCGTTTTATTGAAAAAACGGCTAACGGTGGTTATCCACTTTTTTGGCACCGTTAATGTAAGATAAAAAGAATTATAAATCCTTCAGCTCACATTTAAGTTCTTCAACTCGGTGAGTTTCATTTGCTAACTCAGTTCGGTCGGTATCTTAATGTACAGTTTATGTCCACGTAGACCATGTACTAATCACCATTAGTTGACACGTGGCACTTTAAAATGAGATATCAGATTCAAATGTATGGGATCATTGCACCTGCAGTTATCCATCCGCAACAGCATCAACTTACCACCAGGAGACCAACATCAACTTACCAGCATCAGCTTACCACCAGTTTTACTTATTCACTAATCAACATCAATTCAATAAGAAAGATTATAAAGCAAGACAATTCAATTCAGTTTACAAATTCCCTGGAAGCAAGCACCAGCACCACGCTGCAGCTGCAATGACTCCATTAATGCGACCAACGCCTTTAGCAACACCACTACTTTTCATGATTTACAGCTTCATGTTCTTGACCACGACCAACAGTTCATCTGCATCTCTTCCAGAATCTTGCCTATCTGCATCAACAAAACTGTGGCCATTACTGCAACAACAAGAAATCCACAGCAAACCCATCAAACCCTTCCCTCAAATCACCCACACTCTATAACCTACACCTGTTTGAAAATCCGTTGCAGCATCACCATCCTACCAACTCAACAACACAAACCCACTACAACATAACCTAACTTCTCTAGCTGCAACTGCAACTCTGTAGCTTCAGTTCATACTCTTAGCAGAGGAGAAACATACATCTTCTCATCCCATTCCAACAACACCAATGACATCTTTTATACAGCCTCACGCTTCAACTGCCTGCATCAACAGATTCAATCAACTCCATGTTCATCACCACAAATAACCAACTAATTGGCATCTATCATCTTCTATTGTTAGCAATAGATAAGACTTCAACAAGCCCCAATTCATCTCAGAACAACTCAAACCCCAATCATCATTCTATTAATACCCAGTATCACTGCCACAATCTTCTCAGCAGAAAATCCAACATCAATATGACCCATAATTTCCACTTCTAACACAGATCCGTGCTCTAACTTATAAATTCACCACCAGCAACAGCTCAATCTCGTTCATCCCTGTCCTTAACTTCAGAAATTATCAAACCCCCAAATCAACTCTTTCACACAGCCATCCATTCATATGTTGAGCTTCAAATTCATAACAGATTCAAACCCTACCTGTGATTCTCAACAGCAAACACACTTACCAGAATCCTCAATCCGCTCTTAACTCTGCCCATTTGAAAATCATCAAGAACCCTAATTATTCTTCTGATTCACAACAACCACCTTCAATTACTTCGAAATCAACACCTACAACCCAAATTATAATCGAAACAACAAACCCCTGTTCTGCACCACCAGCCACTCTACCAGAACAACAAAACACTGCAACCAAATTCCACACAAACCTTAAACTTCAGATTCTTCCTTCAATTGAGAGTTTGAATTCAGCCAAAACCCATGAATTCAACACACACGACCTTTCTATTCCAGATTCAGATCTCATTTAAACCCTTGAATCGGACAACACAAGATCAATTCCATCATCTTCACAGCACCAGTACAAACCCTAGACTGTTAACAATTCGACCTAAATCCATGGAAGAAAATTTCATGTCTTAACCCTGTTTCTTCTCGATTTCACCAACCTTTATTTGCTACTTGACCTCAGATTCATGTCTCAATCGATCAACAAATACCCTCAGTTCACCATTTTCTTCAAATTCTTCTCCGCCACTTCTCAAATCGATGGCTGCGATGGCTGATACATCAACAGAAGTGGGACTGCATAGTGAAAAGAAAACATAAAAGGAAGTAGTTTTAATCTAACCCGTTGATTTTTTCCGGGATTAATACTAGAATCCGATCAAACACCGAGATGATTACACGTGTATAGAGGGCAAATGAGTAATTTGAGTATCATTAACTCATCTCATCTGATGAGAAATTGACCGTGTTGACCGAGAAATTGACAAAAGTAACGGATTTGGATGGAAACATGGATGGAGGCCTAGATTTGCAAATTTGAAAAAAAACAGGCCTATGGTTGTCTATCGGGTTGAAAATCAGGCCTATATCTGTTTATAATCCAAATTATTTCATGAAGCATGGTGCACATATTTATTGGGTCCGCGACTATGTCACCTTCCCCCTAGGAGTCCGCTATCTGATGTGCCTGTATCTCATAATTGGGCGTGCTTAACAAAAAAAAGAAAGAAAAAGGACTAGAAAATCTTTTACAGCTGCTGATGTATTCATTCTCTGCCAACCAGACTTTTGTCTCTGCCCCAACTCTTACAAGGGTGCATTGGATCAAGATTTATATGGATAAAAACAGATACTAGTTTACCTGAATCTAGTGGATTTATAAGGATTTTTAAAAGAATCTTATAGATATATAATTTTGGATTATATTGGATTGAGTTAAGATTAATTTAGATTTATAAAAAGTGAAGATCATTTTTCCCTTTAAAAAAAAATACCCATCAATAAAATTGAGGTGGTATGTGGGGCTGGTGGTGTATGGTATTTGTGGTGGCGGTTGTGGTTGTTGTTGGTGGTGGTTGATGACGATGGTCGACAGTGGTGGTTGTTGTTGGCGGTGGTGCTAGTGTTGGTGGTGTGTGGTGGCGATGTTGGTGGTTAGTAGTGGTGGTGGTGGGTAGTTGTTGGTGGTCGGTGGCGATGGTGGTGCTAGTATTGGTTAGTGGTGTGTGGTAGTGATGGGGAAAGACATAGTAAAAAGAAAAAAAATTGTCCATTACAATCCGTGTAACTCTTGTGGTTTGGGTCGAGATTATAATGAGATAATAATATGCATAATTTACCTACAAATATCCATAACAATCCTGATATATCTTCTCCTCAACTATTCTAAGAAAACTTAAATGAATGGAATACCTCGGATATTTAAAGATTCTTGACATATTTGAATACCTCGGATATTTAATAAATTTTGACATATACTAATTGAATACCTAAAAGTTTTTAGGATCGGTAGATATCTATCTAAATCCTAATCCAATAAACCCCCGTTACTTTCAAAATCTCAGGGTTTTAATCTTCTCAATTGAACCAACTAGGTAATGGAGTTAATCAATCGATCTTCTACAGTAACTTGGAGTTTGAACGAACTCGATAGGTAATTGACCCCCTTTTCTTCTTTTCTGATTCTTGCAGTTAAGTTTTCAAAGAATTAGGTTTTCGTTTAGTTGAAATGATGAATGAGGTTAAAGTCTGTCTAAAACGCATGAGGTTAATAGGACTGTGAGTGGATATCAATCTGAGAAGTATCTATCAGATGTTGATTCTATGGTTGCAGGCCTGTAAATGAGACTAGTGGTAATGAGAATTTCGAATGTATGGATGATGATTCTGTTGTTGTTTTTGAAGAGGATGATGAAGAAGATATTTTCAACCACAGAAGGGAAATGTGGCTTTAGTTTGTGGGTTGGATAGTTGGGGTTTCTGTATTAAAGAAGTTAATTGGACTCTGAGTGGATATCAATAATGAGAAGTATCTATCGGATGTTGATTCTATGATTGCAGGCCTGTAATTGAGACTGGCAGTGATGAGAATTTTGAATGTATGGAGGGGGATGATATTTTCAACCACAAAAGGGAAATGTATTAAAGAATTTGCTGAGTTCTATGCTTCGAAGCTTGGGCTACTGTAACTACTTTGCAGAAGGCTTTATGGGGACCTCGTTATCTCAATCCGAAAACAAAGATGATGATCCTGGGGAGGAAGAAGGCAATTGGTGTATGAAGTAAAGCAAAGCCAATGTTCGTGCAGTTTGTGCTAGAGCCATTTTAGCAGATTTACCAGGCAGTGTACGAACATGATGGAGAAAAGCAGTGCCTGGGAAAGTTGTTAAGTCATTTCATTTGTCTTCCTTCTTGGGGACAACAAAATAAAGATAAGAAAATAGTGGCACAAGCAATCTTGTCAATGGTAGTTAAGTGTATGCCTGATCCTGTTCGCGCATAGTCTGTTCGAATCACAAGGTTGCTTCTGAAGAGAGTGGTTCTGGAATATAGGGTTTAATCTGATGTCCTTGAATAAGCAGAGAGTGTAAAGAATTCTGTTCAGGCATGTGATTCAAGTCCTGAAGCCACATGTGTTCCTTCTGTATCTAAGATGTTTTCTGTCGCTATGAATAAGTTCCACATAGAGGTTCCAACGGAGAGATTGTGAACAATTATCCAGGCGCAAGTGGGGTTGCTGAATCAGATGAGTGCTTCCTTGCGTTAGCAAGGATTTTCAGCGGGGTTCTTTTTGCAGGGAAGAAAATTTATGTGCTTTCAGTTCTTTATGATCCATGTAAAGGGGAAGAAGCAGTGCGGAAACATCTACAAGAAGTTGAGTTGCATTCCTTGTTTCTCATGATGGGACAAGGTTTGAAACTGGTGGCCTATGCCAGGGCAAGGAATGTTGTTTCCATACGAGGTCTTTGTCATCACATCTTAAAGAGTGCAACTCTTTCTTCGACTAGAAATTGTTGGCACTTTTCAAGTACGGTTTTCCAAGTTGCCCTACTCTAAGAGTAGTTGTTGAACCAGCTATTTCGAGGGATATGGATGCGCTTACGAAAGGTTTGCGGCTTCTGAACAGGGCAGACCCATTTGTACAGGTTTGTGTTTCTGCCACATGAGAACAAGTGCTTGCAGCTGCAGGAGAGGTTCATCTCGAGAGATGCATAAAGGATTTGAGAGAGAGGTTTGCAAGGGTTAGTCTAAATGTCTCAGAACCCCTCGTCTCCTATAAACAGACCATTGAAGGGGATGAATCTAATTTCCTAGATAATCTGAAGGTCTTGCCTGGTAGCTTAGATTGTATTGAGAAAACAATCCCTAATGGTCGATATCTTGTTGGGGTGCAGGCTTAAAGCTTCGCCGGCACTGACAAAGTTGCTTGATGGAAGTTCTGATCTATTCGGAGAAATTCTAAATGGAAAACCTGGGCAGGTAAACAACAAATCATTGGCAACAGGTGTAGAAGAGAAATTGATATTAGATGATAGTCCAATCGAAGCATTTAAAAAACTGACGATGACTGTTTTGCAGGATCATGCTGCCAGTGAAGAGCTCGACACAGATAATGATGATAAATGTGGAAATGTGTTCATTCAGTTCTAATTTGAGGTTCTCTTCTTGCATCTCAAAGGTTTTAGAAGATGTGGCTTTTGAAAAATCTGTAGAAACAAGCAGTTGGCTCTTTATGGAGGCAGAGAGTCCAAGAGCAGTGTTTATTTGGGTTCTGGGCCTTCTGGCCGGTATACGTTGGGCTGAAATAACAGTCCAATCACAGATTTTAAATGACTGTTTTGTCCCCACAGAAACAATAATTATCCCACAAAAGAGTGATAAACCCTACTATCATTACTCATTAGTCTTTAACAGGTATGCATTCTATCAATTCTCTTTTCTCTATTTGGAATTCACAAATCACAATTAAAGGTTCAATCTTAATGGGTTTCAAATGATTTCCCGTGGATATCTGATACATAATTTAAAATTTATGCTCAAAATTTGATCTTGGGTTATTGAAATTGCTTTAACTGTAATACCCCAGTACATTTTTAAGTGTAATACTCCAATAAAAACACAAACTTAACTCCATAGTTTGTTAAAACATACAGTAGATGTTCCTTATCTATCATGTGAACCCCAATTGTGTCAGAAGCTCACTTACTCTAGTAGGAGTCAACATTTCAGATTGGTGTTTAATGTCTACAATGACAGAAGTCGCTTACCCGAGACTTATTACCACTGTAATTTGGGCGTCTCTAAGTTTATTGATTAGCTTTTATATGAGCCAAGTGTTTGAGTTTTTATCAGTGTGTGTTTTGCCTCTGTATAAATGAATCCTGTACAGGTGATTTGAACCTTCCTTATTTTGGGAGTTTTTCTATACGGTACGTGCTACTAATTTAGGAACAAAGACTTGTAGTTAATAGGTTCTTTAACATTTGCAGGCAAAACAACTATTGAGGAAGATACTCTAGTTGACCAACCTCCTTTGTTCTCGAGGAAGAAGTTCTCTCCAAAAGTTTCCAAAAAACCACCCCCAGTTATAGAAAATCCTCAACCTAATGAACCCCTAGAAGTGGAAAAATCATGTGACCCTGAATCGTATACTCTTAGTTTCTCTGATCTTGGTTTAGCTGACTGGGCTACACGAACACTCTTAGTTTCTCTGATCTTGGTTTAGCTGACTGGGCTACGCGAACATGCAAAGAGCTTGGGATGAAGAAACCCACACAAGTTCAACACCACTGTATTCCTCGAATTCTTGCTGGTCAAGATGTTTTAGGCTTAGCCCAGACAGGTAGTGGGAAGGCCGCGGCTTTTGCATTACCTATTTTGAACTGCCTTGCAGAAAATCCCTATGGTGTGTTTGCTTTGGTGATAACGCCTACTAGAGAGCTGGCGTACCAATTGGCAGAGCAGTTCAGGGCACTAGGAGCATCCTTGCACCTACGATGTGCTGTTGTTTTTGGAGGGATGGATATGATCACTCAAGCACAAGCTTTGATGCAACGCCTACATGTTGTGATCGCAAAACCAGGGAGGATAAAAGTCCTCCTTGAACAGAATCCAGATATTCCATCTGTCTTCTCGAAGACCAAGGTAGTAACATATTTCTTTATATTGCTCTAAGCACAGTATGTTGAAATAGTCTGAGTTTATTTCATCTGTTCAATTTTTTCTGCAGTTTCTAGTTTTGGATGAGGCCGATAGTGTTTTGGATGTTGGTTTTGAGGAGCAACTGTGTGCAATATTTCAGTACTTGCCCAAAGGTAGACAAACTCTGTTGTTTTCTGCGACAATGACAGAAAACTTACAAACACTGCTGAATCTCTCAAACAATGGGTTTCCGATCTGCCATAATATTGTTTCTACATGCAGGTAAAATTCTCACGTGTTTTGCGTTTGAAGTTTCTCCTAACTTTTTAATACTCTGTTTACCAGACTTGTTTTTGTCATGTTGTTAATTGTTATGATTGACCTAGGTCTAGCTTTGACAAATGGGATTTACAGAAAGTTATTTATGCATGATTTAACCTCGTAGGAGTTGCTGAAAAATTATGATCTTATCAATTTGAGTCATTTAAAACAAGATTAATAAACTATTCTTATATTGAAAGAAATTCGCCATATTAAGTTACACATGCACAGAGTGAGAGGTTTAATAAACTCTTACCGGCGGCACTACTTATTTTATTAGATATTAGTTTCACAATGAAGTTATTCTTATAAGATTGTGAATTTGTAATCTCTTTGTGCACTTCCATTGGTGTTATTACATCAGGAGTTGTCACCTTCTTAGTTTGTTACCGGAAGAACTTGAACAACCAGCAGTGGGATTGCATTCACACAAGTCCCAGGCTCTAAGACTTTCTGCACTACATCGATTCAAATCTGGTCAGACTCCCATTTTGCTGGCAACAGACGTGGCTAGTCGGGGATTAGACATTCCAACAGTTGATCTTGTCATAAATTATGATATTCCTAGGTCAATGTTACTAGCAAACTTCCTTACAATTTATTCCTTACAATTTAGAATTTATGTAGTTCTGTTATGGAAAATGGCTGGCATAAATTCTTGACAAAACTTGATCCAACTTATTCCAGATATGCCCAAGACTACGTTCATCGTGTTGGGCGTACAGCGAGAGTTGGCAGAGGAGGGCTGGCTGTGAGCTTTGTTACGCAGGTTAGTCATAGAAAATATTGTTTGGCTCAGACTTTTCTCTTTGGGCATGTGAAAGAACATTCAGTCACTTGGTCACTTCTCATTGCAATGCCCATCTAATTTCTTTACAAGTCCTCACGCTGAGTGATTTTTGATGATTTTTTGCAGAACGATGTAGATCTCATTCATGAAATAGAGTCTGTCATCGGGAAGCAGTTGGATAAGTTTGAATGCAAAGAAAATGATGTTCTTGCTGAAATTACCAATGTAACACCCCTATCTTACAGAGTATGTGATTGCCGCTTAGTGGTCTGTCGCGCGCTTTGTGACGTATTCTAAGATTTTCACTAATTGCATTGGTCTCTGAGGGAATTATGTTCAATGTCATAAGCATCATTAGTCTTACCCATCAGAAAAGTAGTTAAGTGCTCCTTTTCACTACATTATTTGCGATTCATATTTTTAATAAACTTGAGATATCATGATTTTGGGTTCATCTATGTAGGTTTACAAAGCTAAACGTGTAGCTAGCATGAAGATGACGGATGATGGCTTCGATCAAAAAGCAGAAGAACGGAAGGCCCAGAAGCTAAAAACACTATCAGAGAAAGGACTGTTGAAAGAAAAGACTAACAAGAGAAGAGAACCAAAACTGCTTCTGCAGAAGAATCAAAGTAGGAAATTTCGTGACGGAGATATATTTAGAGAACGATGAGGATTTAAGATAAATGGTGTGTACACATTTACAAACTTTTCCTATTATGAAAAAATCTTTTGTGGATGAGCTAGCTAGCTCATGAGTCCACTGAGAGATCTATAGTACCTTTTTTTTTCTTCTGTTGCCAGAACCTCCTTATTTTGTGTATGCTGTTCTATTTAGGAGATGTGCCCAAGTTTTGAAAAAAAAAAAGATGCAACAAGGGTCTTCTTGGTTCACAGTGCAGCATATGTGCCGGTTAATGAAGTTTAGGGTTTGTGCAGGAGCTTTTAGAAAGAAAACTGGAGTTTCAAGTGCATTACTTGTACTTTGTCGTTGGGAAGAGCTTTCTGAAGATCCATTCTTTGTGCCTTATACAGAAGAAGAAATTGAAGAGTCTGGTAATGGTTCTAATATTCTTCCAAACACAGCTAGGAAGCTCATCGATACCCAATATCCTTGACCCTGTAAGTATATATTATTCATTTCTTCGAACTCACAATTTTTCCTATTTATGTTCTCATTATTGGGATTCACGATTTATCTGTCAAACTTAGTCATTCTAGGTGTCTAAATTGAAACTGTTTCCCTTAGCTCTGGGCACCAGATTGGAGACACTAGTTTGTATCAAGGTTTACGGGATTTGCTCGATGAGCTTGTGTTCTCTGTTACATATATGACTAGATTATAAGGATTCAGCAGAACATAGATCAGATAAAAGACCTTCAGATATAATACCCACAAAATAAAAGATATGGATACAAACTGAACTTTTTACATTACGGTACCAACTTTCATTAGAACCATTGGTGCAGGAGTTTGGTTTAGAACCCTGGTTTGAATCATCGATTGATTTGCCAAATAAGAACCACAAAATTCTATAAACCTATTTCGTTAGCTCCCAAAACCTGAAAACGAGAAACGCTTCATGTACTGTGTTTTGAGGGAAGTTCTGTGGTTCTGTGCATCCACCGCATTCTGTACTTTTGTGATTTTTTTTACTTTTCATTTTTAATTCGAAACTTGGTTTTGGATGTTAAAGATACTAGGAATACTTGCTGTATATTGGAGCACATTTGATGGGTCATGAGTAACCCATTCAAAACATACTTATATCTTATATAAGAAAAATGAATCTACAGCATTAAAACATTATTATTCCTCAAAATTGATAATATCGGTTTAAAACTCATCTATCTAAAGTCTATACAACCCCTGATTTATCTTCAGAATCTAAACAACCCTTGTGTTATCTTCAGAATCTAAACAACCCTTGAGTTATCTTCAGAATTAATGATCAAAACAATCTGACCAACAGCCATCAGCTTTCGAACCTATAACGGAAGACTTAGTTGAAGTTTTCTCCTATTAGTACTAAAAAACAACGGTAACAATCAACAACAAGAAGAAGAAAAACTAGTAGATGGGAAGTGTGACCGGATTATGATCATTATTTTGCCGTATGTATATTCTATATATTGTATGAATCACTACTGACTATATGTAGGTTGGATCATTCTAAGTAACACACGTACTTCACCAACCATTGTCTAGGCTTCGTATGCATCCTGGTAGCCGACTCACATACTTCACCATCCATTCTAGGCTTTCTATGCATTCTGGTAGATCGTCACATTTGGTTCTAACACGTGTCTGAAACAAAATTAGTTCATATATTACATCTGACAAACAGCTCTCTTTATTTTGTGTTTAACAATCCACACCAACACCCTGGATTGATCAAGTGTTGCTCTGTCTCTGTTGACCTTGTTTGTTAATGTCACACAAACATTCATAAATACTCAATCCTCAATTTTGAAGGAGAGACTGCATAACCCATAAGTAGGTATATATTAATTGTGAACTATTTAAGCAATGTGAACTTTCATTACCGGTTTTTGGTTCTGCTTCTTTTTTTATATAGGAAACTTTCTTGTCTTCATGTTTTAAATAATCTCTATTTATGTCTAATTCGTATTATGATCGCCTGAAGATTAGGTGCACCTCTAACATTCTTATTTTCTTCGATGCAGAACAGTGATGCGATGGTTTGATAGACATGCCTGCAGGGCCATCTGAAGTTCTGGTTATTGCCATCTAGCAGCTAATTTACTCTCTCAGGTATTTATTGATTAGTTCACTTTCGAATGTCTCATTTAGTTGGTGCTGCGAACTTAATGTAATCAATAATGTAAATTTTTGCAAACTTAATTTTCTCTTTGTCCTGCTCAATCAATACTGTCTGAAAAAGTAATCTAGTCATTGCTTGTAATTGCCTATACTGTTTTTGACGGTTTTAGGCGGAAAATGGTCCTGACATCCTGACAGTCAGGTTGTGCTTGTAATTGCTGGAGATGGAGTAGATGTGGAGGCCATCGAGAAGGAAATCAGCTCGCAGTGTTACTCTTCTTAGGGGAGATTTTGCTTCAAAAGCACTTTCCCACAGTTTGACGGTGTTTGCTCGTGATATGGTTGAGGTTAGTGCTGGGTTTTACAGTGGGGAGAGTTAAAAAGCTCCAACTTTTGTGACTTTTGGATTTTGGTGATAAAGAAGAAACAAAGGCTGTTTTAATTATTGTTTGATGGTGATGCTTCACGAAAGATTTCAAACTTTAGAACTTATTTTTTGATTCATGTGTTAAAGCAGATTGCATGAATTGTTGCTTCTTTTTTGTTGGTTGACAAATGCGTACACCACCCACAAATTTATTGATAGTAATTCAGCATTCAAGACACCATCCGCAGATACTGCACTGGTGTAGAGGGTGTTAGCCTCCAGCTGCTGGTGCTGCATTTAGGGAACCGGCTAGAGGCTATCTACATAAGTTGCAAATAGGAAGAATAACACCTAAAATAATGGATCTTCCCTCTGCCATAAAGGTTACAGAAGTCCTAAAAGGTTACACACAGAAAACCGTGCCCGTTCCAATTTAAGAGCAAAGGACTATTTTCTAAAAACTGTTGTACTAAATGTCAATACTAAAAACTGTTAAAAGCTACAATTATTCTCAGACAATGAGAGGTCCGGGCCTAGTTAGCAATTCGGGATTCGGCAAACGTACGGAACGGCAAACGTACGACTATTATACGGTTTTGTAAAATCCAAATTCGGTCCAAAATTCGATCAACGGGACGTGATTCGTCATTAATTCGGAACGGCATACGTACGTGTATAATTCGATTTATAAATGTGAGTTCGGCTCTGAAAATTCGGTATCTATATATAACAATTTTTTGTATTTATAAGGTCATAGACCAATTTTTATGCATATGTGTGAGTTATTTAAGGAAAAAATAAACTCAATATGATGATATTAATAATATATACAACATTAGTTATCCAAAAGGACGTCGTATGGTGGTTTAGATGCTTGGTTAGTGAGTTTGAGATCTCTCTCACCTTCACCTTCAAATCTCTTCAGTCGTTTTTGTTTCATAAAAATTACAACACGTCTAATATTCGGTCGTGTATGTTCGGGAGGCAGTAAAGCCCAAAAAATGGAGTCTTTGAAAAGTAAAAGCTAAAGAATTTATGGCAAATTAAGCGGACGTATCATTCGGGATACGTAAAATTCGTGAACGATTCGGGAATAATCCGGGAATGCCACATAATACGCGACTTGGATTCGGAGTTGCAAACGTACACGAATAAGACGGTAAAATTCGTGATACGGAAAAATTCGCGAATGATTCGCGAATCATTCGCGAACTTACTAACTAGGGGTCCGGGTGTTTCATGTTTTTGGTCAATGTTTTTTCTATTTTTAGTTTGCTAGGAGGAAAGACTAAAGTAAAACAAAAGAAAGCAAACTACAAGTTGCTGACACCACCACAGTAAATGAACGTATTATTGCAACAATGCTACGATGACACCCATTTCAACCGTAAGAAATCCCGTGAAGGAGACTGAACGGTCAGATGGGAGTTTAGATGTTAAACAAGCCAAAACCCGCGGGTTAACCCGTGTCCGACCCGTGAAAACCTGAACCCGGCTCGTCTTGTTTCAAAACAAGCCGGGTTCGTTGTTGGTTTCTCATCACATGATCGTCTTCCACAAGTGCTAGTCGAGGAAGAGAATTTTCAGGTTTGAGAAACTGAATGCACCACCGATCTTATGGCAATGCGGTACTCAACTTTCATCACATCGATCAACGGGATATAACCAATCAGAGCAACTGTTTATTACTGGTAATATCTAGTTTCTGAAACGGGCGGGCTAACCCGTGAATCCGCGGGTTAAACCCGTTACGGGCACGGGTTGAAGAAATGACAACCCGTGAAGAATTTCAATCCGCGGGTTTCAACCCGTATTAACCCGAACCCGTGGAATCCGCAACGGGCAAGCCCCGACCCGCCCGTTTGCCAGCTCTAGATGGGAGCCCTTGGGGGAGGGGTGGGGGCCCACTACTTTCCCCTCTCTCACGCCGTGATTCTCACGGTGAGAATTAGGGTCAACCTAGCATTGTTGCTATTATTAGGGTTTTGAGGGGGTGTGACTTTGTGGGTTTAAAATGCTATGTGGAGACTAAATGGTGTTGGGGGAGATCAGATTTATGTGAAAGTTCAAAAACACCCTCACTCATTTTCATTTAAGACACTTCTATCCTTCCATTAACTGATTTATCTAATAAAAAAAAAATGAAAATCACTAATTGAAAAAAAAACTGAAATTCATTCATTAAAACAAAAAAAACTGACTCCCCTATTCATTCCCTTCTTCTTCTCTGCCCCTTTTCTTCTTCTTCTTTTTTTTTTTTTTCTTCTTCTTCTTCTTCCATTCTCTTCGTTTAATCAACGATTAATCGTCGATTCCAAAAAAACTTATCGTCGATTAAATTCTTAGTATAAAAGCATGAAAGAAAAGGAAAAATTAGGTCAGTCTTCGTCGAATCAACCTCCTATTGAAGCAGATAAGCCAACTTCAACTAAAGAAGTGGTAAGTGAAGATGAAGAGGAATTGAATGAAGGAGATGGACCAGCTTCCTAGACTCCTGAGATGACAACAATAAGGTATGAATCGAAATACCCACTCTTTTTTAAAGATTTTTATCGATCTTTCATTAAGTTTCGAAGATTCTAGGTCTGAAAAAACAGTTTCAAAAACTGTTTACGGCTGGGAGTTCTTTGATTCCCAGCCGTAAATAAGTATCACGATTGGTATATGTTTGTTTTCCAGCCGTTTATATGTATCACAGTTGGGAGATCTAAGAACTCCTAGACGTTTATATTCTCACGGTTGGGAAATTTTTGAATACCCAGCCGTAATTTAGTTGATGCGTACGAGATAGAATAATCCCATCTGTAACAACTTAATCACGGCTGGGACTTTCCTAGCCGTATATATCCCTGTGTTCGAATTCATGTTTCAGCGGTAGTGGTTACGTCTAGGTTTTCCTATCCGTAATATGAGTAAGCAATGAGAAAAGAAAACTTCCCAGCCGTTATTGTTTTTACGGCTTGGTCGATAAATCAAAATCCCATCCGTTATTTTTGTTGCGGCTGGGACTTTTCACTTTTCCTAGACGTTTTTTTGTTAGATCTTGGTCGTTTGATAATTAACCCATCCGTAGCTGTATTTTCGTCTGCAACTTTCATACATCCTAGCCGTTTTTATGCTCTCGGCTGGGTTTTGTCAAGATTTCCCAGCGGTTGTGACTTATCTTCTTTTGCATTCTGGTCTGGTTTTTCTTTGAACAGAAACGAAAAGAGGAAGAAAATATCAATAAAAGTAACACCTTCTAGTGAGTCCACTCCGCAACCTCGTCACGGAAAACCATTAGGTGCAAACACAAGGAATACAAGTGAAGTTGGAGTAAGTGAATTTGTGCTTGCTGTTAGTGGAGGAAATTAAGGTGGAGTTTCAGGAGGAAATGATGGTCTTGTTGTTACTGGAGGAAGTTGGTGATAGAGTATTTTCTAATGTGGTACCTATACGGGACTTTTGTTTCATTCAACCGGGTTCGTCATTTTGGAATTTCGTAGAACGCTCCGCCAAATTGGTATTGTCCAGAAAATTGTACCTCAACAATCTCGTTTTCCACTAAGCGTAGCCAACTTCATATTTAAGGACAAAGATGTCATATTGAACTATGCAACAACAATAGCTCCGTCGGTCGAAGATTGGAATGCTCGTTCCCAACCGGCAAACCAAATGAGTACAAGAGCGCTTGAAGCTACTCATGGGACATCTGAAGCGGATGCAAATTACATGGAATGGTATCAAGAGTGGGCTCATCCTTATGTGGAAAATTTGGATCCCGAGGCGCGGAGATATTTGAAGAAGGCGGCGAAGGAGAGTTCAAAATCAGCGGAAGAGATAAATGAACAAAATGAATGGGAGAAGATGGTGGTACATATACTACTAGTTATATTTAAAATTGTTTTTTTTTTGTTGATTAGCTATGAATAAGTGTATTTGATATGAAAAATAGGTTGAACGAGTTAATTGGATGTCCAAGGACATCACCCGTATGATTGATTCGGGAGAGAAGTTAACCGTCCCTGAACTAAGATTACTTCGGAATCGAGTCCAAGGAATAATACTCCTTGAGAAATGAGGTTTATATCCTCAAGAATATGACCGATCAAGTAGAAATAATAGGGATATGTCTCCTTCTTCTAACGACGACTCGGATACTCCCCTCCGTGAGCAAGCTCCATCAAAGCAAGGAAGAGGCGGCAAAAAAGGAGGCCGTGCTGGAACAAGTGCTCGAGGTGGAAAAAAAGAAGGCCGTGGTGCAACAAGTGATGCTCGAGGTGGACGTGGTGGAGGTAAAAAGATTCACACTCAAGTTGGTAAGGGAAAAGGAGGTAAAAAGGCTAGAGTTGTAAAACCAGTTGTTGAACGGGACCAAGAGGACGATTTGGATGCGTTTTTACAAGAGTCTTCTGGGGAGGAATCAAGTGAATGAAAATCTATTCGCTTTTTAGTATTTTACTTCATGAATATTTTGTTATCTAAGCCTTTGACATTTTAATGTTTTCGTTCTTTGGTTAAGGATTGAGATGGATGGATTTTTATAACTTTGCATTTATGAAGTAATGTTAGTCTTTCAATGTGTTTAATCTAAGAAAAATGAGGAAAAAAATAACATCATTGTTTTTTTCAGGCATTTTCAGCTAGGTCGTTGCTTCACAAAACCTAGCCGAAAATGCTTATAAATGTTGAAAAATAAACTTTCATAGCCATAAAACTGAAAGCGGTTAGAAACTTCCAGCCGTAAAATGCACCACGGTTAGAAAACCCATCCGTGTCTTGTTCACGGTTAGGAAAATCCTAGCCGTTGTTTGGTCTAAATTCCCTGAACTACAGTGAGTCATGTTTACGACTAGATATCCGAGCCGTGTTGAAATCACGGTCTGGTCTTATATCCGTAAATTAGTTTACGTCTTGGTCGACCTAGATACTTCCTAGCCGTTATGTGGGTAACGGTTTGGAAACCCATCCTTGTGGATTTACGATTGGGACATTCCTAGCCGTATAGTACTCTGTTAAACCAAAAAAAAAGGTTCCTAGAAACGGCTACATATCCAAGCCGTAATTTCCAGCACGGACAGGAATCCCAGCCGTTTTTCTGGCTAAAAGTAAAATATCAGGATTACGTCCAGGAATCCCAACCGTTACTCTGAAAGACTACCAACTCTGCAGGTCATACAGAATTACGGCTTGGTATGCCTAGCATTTCCCAGCTGTAATGCTCTATAATTTCACTTGTACCACTTCAAATCGACTAGTTTTTTGAATTTTGAAAAATATATCCTTTTGAAGACTAATCTATAGAAGGTTCTAACTGTTCAAACACCTATTTAAACTTGAAATAACTTGTTCTCCATATAACCACCCATTCCAAATCAAAATCACACCTACAAGCTCTAGTAAAACTCCTAATAACTCAATGCAATGTACTCAAAGGATAAACCCGATTTTAATTTGGATAAAGACTTATCTCTTTGTAAAAATTTTGTGTTATGCTATCCAAATAAGGGAGTAGAACGAAGGAATGATGGTATACCAAGTCAATTTTATTGGAAGAAGATTTTTGAAAATTCTTTATATAAAAACAGAGTTTTTTTAAGCGATGTGGTTAATCGGAGCTTCTGGTTGATTCTGGCCCCACCATTCTAAATTTGAGCCAATGAAATTTCAGGAGAATCTTTTGGATCCACAAAATATTATTGGACCAATCACAATTTCCTAAAATTGTGAAATGTTATTTAATCTAAGAAACAAATATAAGCAAATAAAGCATTACCAAAATAAAATAAAATAAAATAAACTGTTCTCCATCATTTCATCATAAAATTAAATCAATCGTAAATCATCAAAATTAAATCAGTCATCAATTATATGATTAAAAAAATATTCATAAGAAAAAAAAATCAATGTGCAATGTCCATTTACAGTTTTTTTAATAAAATCCTCCTAATTACATCTCCAAACTACGGGTAAAGAAAAATGATTGCAATTACACTTTCTACTGGTATTAAATACCTATACAAAAACATAAACATGAACCTGAATAAAAGAAAAAAATAATTTACATCAACGATTAAAAGAAAATACCTGATTTGAGGGAGTCACGCGGTTTGTTAATCCCGAATAAATAAAAATAATATAGAATCATTAGGAATATGAATTCCAAGAAGAAAAAAATAATCAGCAGCAAAAAAGAAAAAAAATCATTAGGAAAAAAAAGAATCGTTAACATTAACAAAAAAGAAAATAAAAGGGAATATAATTTTGAAAGATATCAAAATAAATATGGATATCAAAATAACAGGGAAGAAAGTGATTTCCAAAGGAAGAAAATATTGGAATATGATATTGAAATAAATGTGAGTATAAAAATAAATATGAATACGTATATTATTTCCTAAGAAGAGGTTGTTTTTTTGTTCCGGAGTTTTTTTGGGTTTATCACCTCTCTATTTAAGGCCCATGCGCAGATGCGAAAATCCCATTTTTTTTCCATTTTTTTTTTTTTTTTGCATTCAATATAAACTCACGGTCATTGATTGATTTATTTGATTCCAGGAAACATGTTTATTTTTATGATCATAGATTCCAGGCTACATCACGGCAAGAAACTCAACACTTTTAAATCATGGTGAACCCATTGTTTTTCTTGGGTTTTCTTGCGATCTTTATTGTTTCATTGATTTGATTTCAGAAAAAAATTTATTTTTTGGATCGTCAACTCCAAGTTGCATCACGGTGAGAAAAACTCATCACTTTTGATCTACTATTCGTAATATCGCAAATTGACAACGTATATGTATCAAACAGGATTTGAAGATCCTTTTGATTCCATACAGTGGGATCCAATTTACAAAATACATATTTAGGATTTGAAGATCCTTTTGATTCCATACAATGAGATCCAATTTACAAAATACATATTTAAAATGATCTGAAAATAAGATAAGAATGTGATGCAGAACAGTGGGTCGGGTTCCTTGGTGATGGATGGGGGTGCCAACATTGAGGAGTGGAGTGTCCAAGAGAAAAAAATAGAGGTATTATATTATTTTTAATCTGCATGCTTCGATATTTTGTGGGTTTATAAACATATTCGTTGTTTTTTACCCTTACGTGTGATCCATGCTGCCTCCTAGAGTTTGAAGAATTCGATGAACAGAAAATGCAAAAGTATCAAGAGTACAACCTCCTAGAGTTTAGAGTACAACAAAAGTACGAGCTCATAAGGTTTGAAGAATATCAGATGATGGAAAAGAACTGGAACAGTGTAACTTTCAATGAGTTTATGAAGCTTAATTGAATACTACACAATTCAAATACGTTACACTACGGACATATGAACTCTTTATTATTTTCTCCACCAGGATTGGTTTATTATTAGGTACGTATTTGTGTTGGTTTATTATTAGTTGGTTGGAAATTTATTTTGTTTAAGTTTAATGAATAAGTATTTTGGATTAATTCGACAAGATTATAACTAACACTCAATTTTCCATCTAACTTCTTGCATTGTTAAACACGTTACATTTACTCATATACACTTACAACGAAATGGATTGCCAACATTGAACATAGTATTCCAATTTCTTGAGTAACATTAGAAATGTAAAATGCAAAGACTCAATCTGTAATCGTTCCTATGATAGAAATTAGAATACTGCATACAGGATATCAAAAAAAAATATCAATAGGGTGTTGAAAAACTTAAACAAACCCGTGTATCATAAGGACACTGCCATCCAAAATATCTTGCCTTTTTCAAAAAAAAAAAAAAAAAAGAAAAAAAAAACAAATTTTTTTCCCCTAGGTATTGCCCACATAATTTACACATATCTGTCAATCCAAAATATCTTGCCTTTTTCAAAAATAAAAAGATAAAATAATTTAAGTATAGATCATCCAGAATATCTTGCCTTTCCAAAAAAAAAATATTCTTGCATTCTCAAAAAGAAAGAAAAAAAAATTTTCTTTTTAGTAGGTGTTGCCCACGTAATTTACATATAGTGGATAATATAATTACTTCCTCTTAACATATTAGGTATATATACTAAAAATATCTATTGCTAGGAAAATAAATGCATATAAAATATTTATCGAAATTCTTATGCCAAAATTACAAATTCAATTTTATTTAAGTATAAATAACTATTCCATGTATAGAATAAACCATATATAACCATGTTTCAAAAATTATACTATATATAAGTAGGACATGAGTGATACATCTTATGTATAAGTTCCTTACGGGTTTTCCAAAATTAATTTCGTTCTCTAAATACAACACAAGGTTAGTCATTTTCTTGTGAGATTTACCTTCTTGATCGTTTAATAAGCATGATATGTTTAGATGTACCTTCTTTTCACATGATTTAATCATATCAATATAAATTGCATACAATATATAATCGATCTTTTAATAAGATTATATTTTTTGGAGTTTTGAGGGAGTTAATCATATTAATGGCTTACCTTCCTTTCACATGATGTAATCATATCAATGGCTTATAGTATATAGTCGATCGTTTAATACGCATGATGTGTTTTAAAGTTTCTGCATGAGTTAATCATATTAATAGCATATTGTTTATTGAACCACAGGTATGGAAGAAAATCAGTATTTGAGAAACATTTTAAGTACCATTAACGGAGGATCTCAAGCAGTGATTACTTCTCGGACAAAGTCCTATCTATTTCTGTCCATTGAGAATGAATTTCTCAATGTAGTAATCGCAACCTCATTAGGAATAAATTTGTTTAGATGATATTTTGATTAATAATGAGGTTTCTTCTGGGTCCTACAACTCTTATGCCTTTAAACTTGTAAACTGGTCTTCTAAATAAAATCTCTATACTCAGTCCAATAATGAGGTTTCTTCTGGGTCCTGGGCATTGATCCAAGGGGTTACTTTTTTTTTTCAAACTATTGGTGCAAAGCTAGGAGGTTTAATTCAGGTTTTCCCACTCACGGCTAATGGCTGAGACATCTCTGTTATGAAACTCAAAGTTAAAGAACCACTTTCTGTTGGTTTTTCAAAGCTTCATATCAAATTCAAGCCTTTTCCCTTCCCTGCTTCGGTCTCTCTTGCTGTTGATCAATCAGAAAACACGGACGGTAGAGATTATACCTTGGCCCACTTAGTTGTACGCAGCCAGGGATGGCAACAGCCTTGGAAACATTATGTGTACAAGCGTACGGAGCAAGGAAAATGAGAATGTTAGGGATTTACTTACAAAGATCAGGGTTGATTTTACTTGGAACAGCAATACCACTAACCTTAATCTCTATATTTGCAAAACCATTACTGTCATTGATAGGTCAAAATAGAAATATTGCAGCCAGCTGTGATACTCAATTGTTTATGTATGCGTTGAATTTTACGATGCAAAGATTTTTACAAGCTCAAAGTAAAGTATGGTGAATGACATGGATTTCATTCTGGGTGTCAGCATTTCATATACCATTAAGTTGGTGTTGTATCATGAAATGACGTTTAGCCGGAGCAGCTGAGATTGTGCAGTAAAAGGTTTTGAGGCTGATCATAGCAATTGGGAGCACTAACCATGGAAAGTACGGGCCAGTGAAGAAACGGGCCAACAAAGACTACCCATCGTAGGGTTATCAATATTCCCATCGTCCTTTACATGGTATGGGATTATTACCATATTAATTTAGATATTTTCTGTTGTAAATTTCGATAGCTACATTTTCCAAAAAGAATTTCATGCAAAAAAAAATGGCTTGCTTACCCTAAATAAGAATTAGGGTTTCTCAATTTGGATAAAATTGTGGAAACAAAATAAGATATCTTCATAATAAACCCATAATTTAGATAAAATATGGAAACAAAATATGGAAAATAAAAAAAAAATTACACCCTAATTATACTCTATGTATATAAGTATCACTACTTACACGCGGTAATCTATGATCTTTTTTACTTCCTTTAGCCCAAAAAAATCCACTTGATGAAGCAAGAAAATCTTCTTAAACGATTATCACTACCTATACGAGGTAATCAAAAAGAACAGCAAAAATGGCTAAAAACAACAAATTCACAAAAACAAGAACAGGAAAGACTTGCAGAACAATATTAAAAGGCAAAGTATATTTATCTCTACCTTGAAAAACTTCACAACAAAAGAGAAAAAACGAAGAAACATACAAAGACCGCAAAGAAACCATAGGCGAAAGGGATGTGAATCTTCGGTTTGATAAGAATGGTATGGTTTTATTCGACCAACCAAAACAACTTTAATCATCTTCCATTTGATGATAAGAATGGTATTCTTAGATTTGATAAGAATACAACTAAAAAAAATTTATTGCTACAAATAATTTTGGCCCTTTTTGGTTCATTTTATTTTTTGGCACACTTATTGGGATTACTTTGGTTTTTTTTGCACACTTATTAGGATTATTTTATTGTTACTCCAGGATACTCCCACAAATTGGTAGATACTTCAAAAAAAAAAAAAGAATGAAGTAATACGAAAACCCCTTATTAAAATAATTTTGATGAGACTTCATAAAAAGAACATTCAATTTTCCATAAGCAATGAAAAGACCCGTGCATCGCACGGGGTGACCAACTAGTTTTTGTAGTGAAACAGGTAACCCTAACAACCGCGATGGGATTGAATTGTATCTTTGATTCTCACATACGCAAAAAAGTGGAAGAGTATATGGATTTACTTTGTATGTGCAAGCAACTTCGACTTAGAGGTGAGACTGATGAAGAAGTCGTAGCTCAAGCTAACAAGGAATGGAGGAAATGGAAAGGTTATAATTTCAACTTCGAAGCTCAAATGACCATCATCAAAGATTTATTGATACATCGGAAGGGATGTTATTAAAACCAACTTTGTAATGGCGATATATTAAGCATGTAATGAGTTTTATTATGGTATAGTTAATGAAAGTATTAGTAATTATCAATTGTATTAAGAATTCATGTTAAATCAAAAAATTTCTCAACTTTCAACTATAATTACGGCCGAGAATGTTTTGTAAACCCAGCTGTTTTGCAGACTCAGGTTATTCATGGAAGAATAACGTCCAGAAGTTCGTAAATTCCTTTCTGTTTTCTGTAATCACGGCTGGTTTTGTGGTGTTACGTCTGGGAATTTCTAATATCCCAACCGTTGTGTTGATTTTTGGCCGGGTCGACAAGTTTACCCAGCCGTAACAACAGAAATTCCAGATTTTTTTTCCAGATTTTCGACGGATTTGAACTGATAAAATTGATGTTGGGATTTGATTATAAGGTTATCTTGAGTTTTGTAATGAAGGGTTTCGTCATTTGTCTTCAAAATTTGTCAAAAAAAATTTCACCAAAATCACCATTTTTCCTTCTTTAAAACTTTAAACAATCAAGTTTAGATTTACAAAAAATTAATGTTTGGATTAGTCTAATCGATTCACTAAGACTGATTAGTTAGCTTAATCAATTTAATTAGCACTAATCAAATTAAGGTTAGATTAGACATTAAAGAAAAATATAGATAAGGGGTCTGTTAGAATAAGTGCATCCAAATCAAAACCAATTGGCAATGAAAGGAGAGGTCCTAAGAGATTATAAACCGCAAGATCTTAGATGCCCAGACAATGTGGGACTAATAATCTCAACACGTCTCCTCACGTGTAGCCACGTTGGGTCTAACACGTGGACAATTAAATCGGGTGACGCGGAGTAAAGGCGTGGTCAAATAACTCGTCGCAAATAGCCTGATCTGATACCATGTTAGAATACGGGCATCCAACTCAAAACCAATTGACAATGAATGGAGAGACCCTAAGAAATTATAAACCGCAGGATCTTAGATGCCTAAAAAGTGTGGGACTAATAATCTCAACAGGGTCATATAAGTTGTTATTTCATGACCCAAAAATCCACCTTTTTTAAGCCCTAATAATAGGATTCTAAATGAATACTTTCTGTTTTGGATAGCGATCTGTAAGGCTCACTTAGTTTGCTTAATAAAATCTTGCTTACCAACAAAAAAAAAATGAATACTTTCTGGATGTTGCATGTTTTACTGATTTCGGCTTGGAAATTCACGCTTGTTTTATGGGTATGCAATCAGGTGCATAATTTCAAAATTAGTTTCAGTCATTTAATTACTTTCTATTTTTATCAGCTTAGTTAGCTGAGCCATTTTCTTTTTAAAGATCTGTGCTACATTTCTTCCACGACAAAAAGCACGATCTCACTTGTAACCTGATAGGATCATCATCTTGTTCGCTTGCTCTTCCTAGTGCTTACTAAATATTTAATGGGATTATATGTAGAAGTAGGCCTGGTCTGGACCCTCACTTTCATTTCTAGGCCAGTTTTTTTATTTCTTGCAAAACTAGGCAAGTTAAACGGATTCCATCCATTTTAACCATCTCGGTCAATTTATCGCATTGACTTGTCAATATCTCGCCAAAATATCATATAGGGATATCTCATGGATGTGGTAAGATTACCGAAATAACCTTTTTGTACGTGCATCACTGCTTTAGTGATTCTCGTCCATTTCTTCCTTTTCTCTCTAGTTCTCTCTGGTTCTTCTAAATCAAATTTTTTCTTTTGCTAAAATCAAGAGATAACTTAGGGTTTTTTTTCCACCTGCAATGGTGTTTTCACAATAGGGAAATTCTTATACGGAATTCGTCTTCCTATCAATTTCAGTCTCCTCGTATCTTTCTTCTTCCTTGGATTAACTGGGTATGTAAATCATTCAAAACCCCCTTTCTTCAAATTTGTCAAATTTTATGAATTGATTGTGATTTCAGCAAAACCCATTATTCAATTTTGTTAATTTCATGACCAGGGTATTTGGGAACCAGCTGTTGTTCTTAATGGGGCTTGGATATACAAATCCAACATATGTTGCTGCTGTTCAGCCTGCAATCCCTGTGTTTACTTGTAATGTAGACTAAAAGTTTCTCGTTGTAATTTCTTGTAATGTAGACTACAAGTTTCTCTTACCAGAGAAATTTCACATCAAAAGCAAATTTGGAACCAAAAAGATGTCGGTTGCCGTACAGGAAAGAACTTGAGCTACCACCATTGATTTGAGCGATGAATGGTGACTGATTAGTGAATGTATGTGTATTTGAGAAGGTACACGAGAATGGGTTTATCTCCAATTCGATTGCAGGTAAAAGGGGAGCTCATACAACAGCAAAATATCCATCTCTGAGTTCCCGGTTTCACACACACAAAGGTGTTCCACAGAAAGCCTGAACGACAGTTCAGGTCTTGAAGTAGTCAGTTCACGTCTCTTCTCTTTGCCACTGCTCTAGCCATGGGTTAGTTGGCTTGCATCTCCACCAGCATATACCACCTGTAGTTCCACAATATTACCAGCATCCACCTGCATACACCACCACCGGTCGCAACTTCATCCACAGTTCACAAACTTTATCTACAGTTCAGGTCCCCCTACAACCATCAGTATACCAATAGCAGTACTAATTTTTCCTTTTATTCTCTTCCCTGTACTGTGTGTTTAATAGGTTTCAGAGGTGGTATATCCTAAGATTGATCGATTGTTCTCCACATCCTTATTGATAGTTCCATAATATATGATTGTTATTTACCTCATTGTAGGTAGCAGATATTACACATTCATTGCAACAACCTGCAGGAGAGAAGGTCAGGCCTTTTTATGAATGCAATTTTTCTTAATTGAGTTTAGGGATACAAATTATTGGAATATACAGTCACTGAGGTGACAGAGGTGGTTAGTTAGCATTTGCAAGACTAAATCGTACATGATTATGTAATCTAGCTAGTGACCCCTGACTAGGAAAACTAAAACTTATCTAGCTAGAATACACAATTACTAGATGGAATCTGTCGTTCTATATTGTTTGGGTTCTTTAGTAACATATATATGACTGAATTTCCTAATTAGTTGGAGGGTGGAGGAGTTTCAAGTGGAGGACTTCGCGAATGAATACCATGTATAGCAAGGACTTAAGTTGCTGTGGGGGTGGATGGTATCTTTATGGATGTATATACTTGAAACCATTATACTTTACGTTTTCAAATTTGGTTTATTTTGGTATCTCTATGTTTATTTCCCTTTGCATGTTAATGTCTGGTTAGTTAAGTCATAACTTCTAATATAAATTGCCATTGGAGGTAACATGAGCTGCAGAAAAGAATACATGATTTTCTTTGTTTCCTTTAAACATGCATCTCACTGTTCTTCCTTGATTTACTTCATGTTCTTGTAGACTGTAGAGGGTTTCTTGATCCGTCTTTCTTCTTTGCACCATTGTAGCTAATATTTTTTTCCTTGATTTACTTCATGTTCTTGAAGACTAAAGAGGGTTTCTTGTTCCGTCTTTCTTCTTTGCTCCATTGTAGCTGATATGCTATTTTTTTTGACCGATTAGGTGCATGACGATCCCCAAAGTGCACCTGTTGATGGTCCAACGCAGTGGGTGAGTTTCGTTTGGTCAAATTCTTTTAGGAAAAATCTAGTTCTCGGTACTTCAGTTCTTATATCTATTAAGTTAAGATATTCTTACCAACGATGGCTACGCTTTCTTTTATAGCCATTACGTAACTTGGATGAGCTATTACAAGAACTGGTGGCGATTGCTGTAAGACTTTTTCCATCTTTAAAATGATAAAATAGTCCTTCAATTTGGCAAAATTGGCACCCTTCTTTTGAGTAATTACTGGTCATCATTAAGAATTTTAAAAACGTGCATGGTTTCTTATCCGCTTCTTCTCTTTTTGTCATTCAGAGAGTTAGCAAAGGAAAACAACAATTCAAAATAGATCTCACACCATTTCGTGAAGATTAGTCTTCAATTCACGGGAAAAGGTAAAGCAAGAAAAGCGATGCAGCCACCATTTAGTGATAATGTTTTTCCGCAGTTTAAACTTATCTATGCATCAACAGAAGGAAATATTGATAACTGTAATTTCTGTCTATCATAGCAGTTTCGACCCCATATAAGTAATTCATTTACATGACCTTTCCAGTTTTGCGTTTGCTGAAGACCTTATAAAGTTTTAATGTCAAAGTCTGTTTTTTCTATTGGACCGACTGTCACTCAGTTTTTATGTGGCTAGATCTCCTACACGTGTACTCTATACGGGACATCTTAGTCGTTCTCTTTATTATGCAATCTGTGTCGTTGATGAAGATTTGAAGGACTAAAACGTCTTTTTAGCTAAGAAGATATGGACAGCTGGAAGATAACTGCAGCTAACTTTCCATCCATCATTTTTGGTCAAAACTTGCCTAGTCTAGCAATAAATAAAAAAAGTGGCCTAGATTTGAAAAGCACCAAAAAAACAGGCCTATTTTTGTAAAAAGCCCTATTTTAATTTCATACAAATCGGTAATATTGGAGTAGCTAGATCTCATATATTATAATGTATCCGCACATCCGATTTTGGTACCAGCAAACGGTAACTACACAGGTACGCTTCTATGACTGACTGTAATTGGATAGAAGCACTACAAATGACAGACTAGCTACCCTTCATGGTACAAGCAAACAGTAATAACTAATAAAAGGTCCAGTGGGATACTAGTGTTTCGGTAAACTTATTTCCCAAAATAAAACTAAGAACAATTCTAGGTTGACCAAAGAATTGCACCCAAAGATTGAACTGTGACGGAATCACACGATTCCAACTGTGCATTCTCAACATTTGGATAGGAAAGATCATGAATGGACCCACCACCCTTCTCACACGGTATAAATTTCCGTTATTTCCTTCCATGCATTAATCATTTCCGTATAACTAATGAGAGAGGTGGCTGAACAGTAAGTAAGTGTTTAATAAATCAATCCTAAGGATACCATCGATTAGATTAGCATTATTCAATTGTAGACGGTTGAATTGGTTGCCAAATTGGGAAATTGTCGGTTAAGAAGTACATCCATGATACTT
Source organism: Papaver somniferum (assembly GCF_003573695.1). Taxonomy (NCBI): domain Eukaryota; kingdom Viridiplantae; phylum Streptophyta; class Magnoliopsida; order Ranunculales; family Papaveraceae; genus Papaver; species Papaver somniferum. The sequence continues at coordinate 3,525,794 of NC_039367.1, forward strand.
CAACGACATTCATAAAAGGACCGAGTTAATTAAAAAAAATATATATATTTTTTTTGGTCAATCAACAACTTCAACTTATTCTATCAAAATCGCGATTACGTAATCACTTACAAGAATAACAAAAACGTCAAAATACAAGATAATCAAAACCCTAATACACATAAAGATATCAATTACAAGTAAATTGTGAAGAGAAAGAACCATAAACCGATATCCAATTTCTGAAAATGTAATAAGGAAGAATGATGGTATAATACGGAATCGATTCCGACCATTTAATTTGATTTTCTTCTTCTTCAGTAAGAGATGCTCCTAAAAGAAAGGAGTAATTTGCTCATAATCTTGTAGATCCAAACATACCTGGATGCCCTAAAATCCCTTTGATTGAATATGGATTCAAAGCAATACCGTGTTGAAACATCGATGTTTTTGAATCAGAATAGCAAGCCACTAACCAGCGGTCAAGGTTTGAATAAATCGCCCTCAAAGCGACGATAAAATCGTCCCAATGGCGAAGAAATATGTCGAAAGACATAAAAAGTAATAGAACATTAGATTATCCATAATATACCTACTAAGGGAAATTCCTATGGTAATAAACAAATTCAATTTTTTGTTGAGCCAGGTGGATGGCCAAACAGGTTTCTCCACTGTGGGAACAACAGTGCGCGGTTGATCATCAAGCGCCAGGGCTAGGGAGCGTGTGTAGGTCAGACTCGGCGTTGGTAGCGAAAACGCTGGCGTGCAAGACATAAACGCTGGCGTTGGTCACTCAAACGCGGGAGTGAGAATCAAAATCGCAAATGGGAAATTATCCAACGTTCATATTTTCAAAGTTATAATTTTCAAAACTATAAATTCCTTCAACCCAATTCATTTTCAGTCACACTACTACTTTTTCCTTCTTCTAAAACTCTTCTAAACCAAAATTTTTGGATACAATATGAGCAACTTAATAAGAAAAGCGGTCAATTCTGTAAAGAAGAAAAGAGATCGAAGAAATGAACCGGTACCGCGGCCTGCCACAGATGTAGATTATCCTCAAAATCGGGAAGCAGAGTTTGCTTCATCGAGTATCGTTGCTGCTCCATCATTAGTCTAAGGTCATATGTCGGGTAATCAAGAACGGTCTCAGGTTTATTATAGAATGAGAGGTGGATTTTCAGACTTAAAGGTTGTTTATGAAGGTCTACCCCCTCGAGTCCGAGAAAGTGTTGACAGATATCCCTGGCGTGCGCTTTATAGTGTGAAGCCTAAAATACACAATAACAGAATTACGACAACAATGATAGAAAGGTGGTGGCCGAAGACGCACACTTTCCATTTTATGGATTTTGAAATTGGTAAGCTTGTTTAACTTAAGTTAAATTTTATTTTTTAAATAATTATTAAATAATCAAAAGAATTAATCATAGTTGATATTATTCTTGTAGTAGGAATTACGTCCCTTGATTTGTACTTCATTTGTGGGATCCCAAGTGGGGTGGGAGATCCGGTACCATAAAACCAAGACGAATGGATATCAAATAGTAAATGGCATACGCTTATTCCCTCGTTTATAGAAGCAGATATACGTGAAGATCATAAAGAATTGAAAGGAGGTGGGATTGATACAACCCAAAAGATTGCTACACTATTACACCACCACCACAACAACAAACATTTAATGTTGGTAGCTGGAGACCGGGTGCTTTCCAATCGCCTAATGTTGTTCAACCCGTTTTCCCCCTATGGAAATTTAGTTAATATGTTGGCAGCTGGGGATATCCCAGGTCTTAGAGAATTCTTGAATCCAAAAGATAACAATGAGGAAGTTAGTAATGAGCGATGTTAGAGACATTGTAATTTTTAATTCTGCTACACTTGTAATTCTAGTTTTAAAAGTACGACGGTTTGACTTAAATGAAATTACATATGTTTAAAATTAAGTGTTTTACATTAGCTTCACTGAATTGCATATGTTTAAAATTAAGCATTTTACATTAGCATGACTGGTGAGAAGTTCTAGGTGGAACAACAACTATAAAGAAGGGGTTGAAATTATTCAACACCTTAAGGATTTTGAAACATTTTTTGAATGAATAATCCACATTTTTCCATCTTCTTCATTCAGCCAAAGATCTTGTTACCATCTCAGTATCAGTTTCACCTCTCAGTGTATATCGATTGACTTGCATAGTTAAAGCTACAAACTCATTTACTTCTTTCTTAATTGTACCAAAACTATTTTCTATTTCGCATATAGCACGACGACTCGGATTACGGGTATCACTGCAGAAACCGTCGTGAATAACCGCCCAGAAATTCACCCATGGATAGTTTGCTGAAGCAAGCTAAGTAAATAAAAAAAACATAGCTTCTACAATAGATTCATCTTCTTCTTCAGTATACGGATCTCCCCAACTAACAAGGGCCGAGACATTCTCTTTCGACAAATTTGTTGAATTCAAGAATTGAAGATTTTTTTTAAGCTCAGAGAAGAAGAGTAAAGAGGACTAGATGTGTGAATTTGGATTTGAAATGGGGAGTATTTACAGAACTCAAAATTCTAATTGTTGGATGATATTGGTTTACAGCCGTCCGGATTTAATTGTTGGAGATTTTGTGTCAAACGCTGGTGGTTTAAGAACAGACGCTGGCGTTTGACGGAACAACGAGCGTTTGTAAGACACATGCCAGTGTTTTTAGCTAAAACTCCAGCGATTGTGGCACGGTCGCCCGACCTTCCATCGAGCACACGCCTGTTCTTCCATCTCACTCAAGAAACCAACAAATACACACGGTCGCCCGGCCTTCCATTGGTTTGTTTATCCGATTTTCATGTTTGTTGAGTCGATAGTGGGATCAAAATGAACAAATCCTTATTTTGTTTAGTCCATAGGAATTGATCTAAAACTTAAAAAAAAGAAAAAAAAAAAACTCTTGCTCGATTTAGTCCCAAAAGGATCAAATCTGAACAAAATGTTAATGGAGACTAGAATTTTTTTTTTCTTATTCAAAAAGGGAAAGATAGGAAAGAGAAATAGAAAGAGAAAATTCTCATAGAATATGTTCTTAATTAGTTTTCTCTTGATGCAACATTACCAATGGCAACATTGTCTTCTACTAAACGAGGATCAATTTAAAAAAAGCAATCAATCTATAAAAAAAAAAATAGTATTAGACAAGTCTAAGTTAATCTAAAAAGGTGAGAGTGAGACCATATACAGCCGGGGTAGTATTATTTTGTATAGCCGTATAGAGGATAAGCATTAATAACACGGGTACTGTTTTTCCGATTATACAATATTCTATGTTGGGACTGTAAACTTCGTGGAAACTTTCATATCTAAAAGCTCGCCCTAAGAGCGTCCACAGTGGTGCGAGTATAACCAAAGACCAAAGACTAAAAAAAAGACCAAATTTGGGTTTAGTCCGTCATGTGGCGTAGTGGGAAAAGAGTATATTTGGTCGCGCGTTGATAAACATTATGCCTGGGATCAGGCGTTGGTAAAGATAACGCCCGAGTGGGGCGTTGGTAAAGATAACGCGTGAGTGGGGCGTTGGTAAAGATAACGCGCGAGTGGGGCGTTGGTATAGTATACGCTTCAGAAACAAAAAAAAACAAAAAAAAAAATGGGGCGGAGGTATAAAGCCCGCCCCATGCAAGTTTCATAAATTGTGAAAGAGGGGCGTTAAGTATATGAACGCCCCATTTCGCGCGTTGTCTTTACCAACGCCCCATCGGGCGTACATTATATCAACGCCCCGTTTCAGGCGTACATTATATCAACGCCCCTTATGTAGCGGACATTATATCAACGCCCGATGAATGGCGGAGATTATATCAACGCCCGATGTGTAGCGGAGATTATATGAACGCCCGACTATATTTGGATTTGGTCTTGATCGCAGACCAAATTTGGTCTGGATTTTACTCTTTGATCAAATTTTGATCGATGGTCCGTCCCACTACGCCAGCCCACTCGACTGAAAATTTGGGTTTACTCGTCCATTGCAGTTGCTCTAATAACTATTGTATTTTTTCCATCAAGTACCCTTAGTGTTTAGGGATTTTCTTTATCATTTTTCTGTGTAGACCCTACATGAAATTGTACGACCACGATTTATGTATGTATCTTGTAAGTTTCGACCGTGTCCTCTTCTCTGTTCACCATCATTATGGAACCGAAACTCGTTTGTAATCTAAACAACAAATCATGTTGAAAATCAATCTTCTGGATTCAAAATGCTACCTTAACCTTATCACAAAACAAATTGATAACATGATATTAAACGAATTTCAAATCTACAGATGTTCAAATTAACACCAAGATTTATGATTTTAACTTGATAAAACCCTAAGAAAAATTAGAGAATTAATGATTGCAATTTTTCTTCATCTACTATCAGCATCCATTGATTTACTCATTCACCTTCACAATAGATCATCTTGAATGAGAAAATTAAGCCAGTAACCTTAGTGGCAAATTGGGTAATGAATTAAGAAACTCTGTACTCATCCCCTCTCTTTACACATATAATGGACACTAACAGGGATGAATTTAGTAATAATTGTTGTTACTGTAATATTTTAAAATTGGGTATAAATATTTTTTTATTTTAGAACCATTAGAGTAATAACGGAAAGGAAAAAAAAATCTGCGTATTACGATTTTACAGTTGATAAAAATGGAGGAGGAGAAGACGTAAGAGAAAGAAGAATGAGAGATGATGAGAGAATTTCAGGTGAGTTTTCAAAGGGCATCAGTGGAACGTTAATTTTGGTTTTAGAGAAGAATTAATTATGTTTATTCTACTAATAGATTTATATTTCCCGTATAACTGAAAGTCTACTATACCTGTTACCTTGTATACGGATATACAATTACTGTAATATACCACATCATCATAAATATGGGCCATTAGATTATCGTCATTGGATGGTATATGGGAGATTTGTGGAAAACATTTGTCACTCCTTTGCGATATGATCCTCACGGACCTCACCTGATTATTAGTCTCTTTTAAGTGGTGATTGGAAGTGGAATTATATACGTAATTCATTGACTAATGAGAAATTTATCAACTTCATAACGGGAACATTTTATCTTAAGCTAAAAAAACATCCTTTTATTTCTTTCTCTCTCGATTTTAAAAGTTCCATTGATGATCATGTGTTTGTGGTCGAAAAGTCAAAGACTCGGCTCTGTAAATCGGAGTCAACCCGGTTTTTGATTTCTTCCTTTATTTCATTGATTCTCTATCTACTACTCCCTCCGTCCCACCATTAAGTGACCTATTTGGTTTTAATTTTGTCCCATCATTAAATGACCTATATCACTAAACAAGGAGATATTTCTAAAATTATCTTTTTAATTGATTATAAGAAATATAAGAAATATGCATAATTTGATTGGCATGTTTATATTCGTTACGTAGGTGTTTTAAAATGCTTTTCAATGGTATAAAGTTTGCGAATATCCGTGGTGTAGTTTGAGAGATAAATCATTTCAAAATTTCATTAATTATTATCCATAAGGATATAATTGTAAAAAATGCTTAAAAATCTCTTTTTCCTTGCTTGCCTTAAAATTTGTGCAAACTTCAACTAGGTCACTTAATAGTGGGATGGAGGGAGTATTTCTTTAGAACTCTATTATTTTTCTGTATTCTCTTCGCCTTTAATTTAGCTTTTTCTAATTTAAATCCAACAAATCTGGTTCCTCTTCTTTTCGGAAGTTTTGCAGGGGGACACTTTTTAGATTACTATTACCTTCTGGTTTCTTTAACCTAATTCCTTTAAATCTTTGCTTTATTCACTGTTTTTAGATTTAATTCCTTTTTATACCCTGATTTCAAACCATTTTCTAATTTTAGGTTTTATTTTAGTTAGTTATGTAACTCATCTTATCTTTTGTTTAAGATTTATCTCAGTTTCTCCTTTACAGTTTTTCACCCTCTATTTATCAATATGAATTACTCAATTATCATCATTCTTTTAGTTTTCTTGTATTGCTGGGAAATTGTATTGGGAGCTTTTGCTCAGTGGAGACTGATTCAGGTCAGTTGCTCAAATCAGGGAAAAAAAATTAACAGTCGATTCGTCCGATTCAACTCCAGTGACGTATTGGATATTTCCTCAAGTAAGGGATACCACACTACAAGACAATGATACTAAGACAAATATTCCTTCATGTATCAAAATAAATATAATATGTGCCGGTTGGGATATTGAGGTGGAAAAAAGTGGTAGCAATCTAGAAGAAATAATCATTATGTCAGTAAAAAAAGTTTCAATATAATATCTAGATATATCATAAATTCTTCACAAGTGGCAAAATATAACAAACATCACAGTTATTGAATAACATGCAAACATATAAAACTTGCTTATCTGGAGGAGGACGTCAACTCAATTAGAAACTTGGCAGTTTTTTCTTAAATAATCCACAAGTGTCAAAACTCAAAAGTAGATTATCAACTCTATTTACATCCATTTGTGGAAGATATAAATTCTGCAACATTATTTCTTATAAGGTACCATACTCTCAGTTGAAACATTACTCTCAGAACAAAAAACTTCAACTTTCTTTCAAAAACTCTCAAACCCTTACCTTCAATCATCTTCAAAATACAATGCCTGATATCCCAACAAACGACTATATTGCTCATCTTACAAATGCTTTGAATGATGAAAATTTAATTGGATCTATAGGAAAGCATGTTGAATTTCTAAGCAGCAGTAATGATTGATAGACATATTTTTGTGTCTACCTTGTCCTTAATTTCATGTATTGTTGGTACTCGATTTTTTGTACTTATTATGGTATTTTATGTGTTTTTAGGTATTTTTGGAAATAAACATCCTTGGAAAAATCGGCTCGAAAAGTCGTCTAAAGCACCGGAAGGAACGTGTTATTCAGACTCTCACTTGTGGATAAGGGGCGCCCAAATGATAAGGGGTACCCAAAGGATATTTGCACCCAAGCAGCTGATCAGAGACACCCCTCATGGTATCTTCTATTCGCACCCCAGGACCGGATAAGAGGCACCCATCTTCTTCTTCACGGGAAAGATATTTGGCGGGAAAAGAAATCTGAACTGTGTGAGATTCTGGTCATGATATTATGGGGATATTTGTGTCTTTAAGACATGATTATCTTCTTACCATGATAGTAAGATTTTATACGTGCCTTGAATGGAAAGAAATCGTATATTTTTGGATATTTTCGAAAACAGGGAAGGAATTATTCACGGAATTAATTGAAGATATTCTCTTCATTATTCGGCTCAATTAAATGAGAAGATTTGGATAAACCATACAACTCAGAAGACGTGTGAAAATGGAGAGGAAATATTCCCTTGAAATACTTTCATTAACTGCAAAGATCTTTTGGAGTAATTGAGATGATTGTCGACCTAAGATTGGCTTCGCATTATAAATAAGAGTGTCTTGGCTATCCGTGAGGAGATAGAGAGTTTGGGAGAGTTAAAGAGCATCACAGAGCCGAAAAATCGAGTTGTAGAGAACACCATTTCTGCTGTTGCAGAACTGAAGAACACGAAGATAGTGGTTTATCAACAGCGATAACGACACAGAGGCGGGGGTCGTAGAAGCTGAACATCGACATTTGGCTTTTATCGATTTATGTAACAGCGTTTTGCAACAATTAAAAAAATTGCAAACACCCGATTTTTAATAGTTTTTCTCCAATTCATCATTTGTAAACACTTTGAGCAATGAAATCAACTTTTGAGCGCGTTTCCACAATGATGAGCTAAACCCAATCCTTGGGGCGACGGAGGATGCTATCTTTCCAATGAAAAAGTGGTAATTCTTAATTATTTAATTTGTGCAACTTTTATTTATGATTATTTGCCTAGATTGAAAATAGATTTTATGGTTTTTGTTAAACAATTGTATTTTCTTTTGATGGAACATGCTTAGCCTAGGGTTTTGATGTCTCATGCTTTGGATTAACATTTGTTGTTTCTAAAAATCTACTTTTGCAATAGTTGAGAATCAATTTGAACATGTGAAATTGCATGATTATAATTAGTATCACTTCGGAATTGGTAAATAGTGGAATCCTAGCCCCAGTCTCTCCATAATTCTCACAACACTTTTTATTCGAGTTTGTTATATTTTTTTTATTTATAAAAATTAAATCTAAAAAAATCTTCCTTCACAAGTATCAACGTACCTTTTTACTACAACAACTTTGAAAAAACATCAAATTTTTGGCGCCGCCGACGCGGACTTGTCTTTAGGCGAGTTTTTAGATTATTTTTTTAGGTTTTTATTTTTATTTGTTCTTCTTTACGTTTTTGGGTTTTTGTCTTTTTCTTTCAGATTTTGGAATTTGGAGCGAAAGAAAATTTTGCCAAAGCTTTTGGTGAATACTTAAAGACTGGAGTAAAAGGCAAAGCGAAAGAAGCGAAAGAAGAAGATTTTTTTTTATAAAAAAAAAGAGAGAAAAAAAAAGAGACATTTTTATTTTTGTAGATTTTTATTTTTTTTAGACTTTCTTTTTCTTTTGCACTTTATATTTTTGGACTTTGGACTTTAAATTTTGGGACACTATTTTTATAACCCTACGGAAGGGTAGTTTAAATATAAACTGTTTGCAGAGAAGGACGGTGATTACGATATCACCTCGGCCCCTCGGGTTCGTACATGACATAGGAGTCGTGGCCCAAGTCGACTACAAAGGTTCATCCCCCGTCTGGTACGGGAGGTAAGTTTGTCGAAACACTCGTGAATCTACTGTCAGCGAGTTACTGTCTTCCTTCGTATGCATATATGTTGAGGACTTGAAAACGGCTGCTTTAATTTCCTAGTAAAGGGCAAGGAATGGCCATACAAGATAAGGTTTCGGATTTCATCACCGTTCTCTTCTTGCCCTCCTTAGGAAAACGACACCAAACGCGAACCTAATCCTAAAATTTTGACTAGAACGAGACCGATAGGGTAACGAGCTTAACAGGAAAGTCATTCGAAAAATATTGGTTACTCTTTTAAGCATACTTCAAAGTTCTTGACGGTTTATGTAAGTTGAATGCGTGACTGCGCCGCCTTGTAATACCGGTGAGGCCTTGGGTATCAAAGCTCCACCGAGCTTCCCTCGCCTCTATTCAACTTACTTTAACTCGGATTGATTCCAGAGGGGTTTGCTTAAATTGTAACGAATTCCCGTTCGAAGGATTAGAAGCTGGTCTAGAAACAATCTAAGTGGAGCCATCATGCTTTTTGTTTGCTAGAAATCAGTAGGTTTGCTGTGGTGGAGTCAGCCTTGATTGTGTTTGCATAGAACATCCCTTCCTTTTTAGGACTTTTCTAATTGATTTTGTTTTTCTAGTGTATGCCCGAAGTTTTTAAACGGGCTTGGAAAAGAAACACTCTAGGTCGTTTGATTAGTGAAAAACCTAGTAGTTCTTCTTGTGAAGACGGGGAGCTCGAAGACTTTTCTTTTGAGAGCCCCGTTTTTGGAAACTTCAGTTTTGAGAATCTGTCTCTTTGTGAGGAAAGTACCCCTATTACTCCTAGTCCTTTGGTAGTGCCATAAATGGTAACTTTGAAAGCTTTGCTAAACCCAACTAGGACCTCTCGTCCGTCTTGTATCAAGTTAGCTGAAACCGAGGCAAATTATGAACTGAAACCTGGGACTTTACAGATGCTCCCAATGTTTTTAGGGAAGGAGAATGAGAACCCCTATTTTCATGTTAGGGAATTTGAGGAAGTTTGTAGTACTCTGAAAATTAAAAACCTAAGTGATGATGCGTTGAAACTTAGGTTATTCCCCTTTTCCTTAAAAGATAAAGCCAAATCTTGGATGTATAGTTTGGACTCTGAGTCAATTGAAACCTATGACCAACTTACTTCTGCCTTTATACATAAGTTTTTCCCAAGGAATAAAACATCGTCTATTAGGACACAAATATGTACTTTTGCCCAACAAGAGGGAGAATCTTTATATTGGTCCTTAGAAAGGTTCAATGACTTGATATCTCAATGTCCTCATCATGGTTTGGAGAAGGTTAGGTTAGTTCAGATCCTCTACGAGGGTTTAGATTATTCAACAACAACCATGGTTGAGTCCTTATGCACAGGTGGGTTTGAGAATAAAACTGTTGATGAAGCGATGACATTTTTGAATGAAATTGCCGATAAGACCCAACAATGGGAAAATAGTAGGGAACTCCAGAAAACAATTCTTCTAAGTAGAGGAAATGTTAATAGGGTAGAAGGATCTTATGAGTCAGATGCCAAAATAGAAGCTATAGCCAAAAGGTTAGAAGCCTTAGAATTAGGTCATTCTAGTGGTAGTAGTGGAAGAAATGAGCTTTATTGGGAAGGCCATGCTGTTGAAGAGCAAGCCAATGCTCTTTATAAGAACACTAGGTTTGATAACCAACAGAAGTTTGACACATATTCAGAAACCTATAACCCTGTCTGGAGAAACCATCCAAACTTTATTGGTCCAAGGGCCAGAATCAAGGTCAGTCTAGTAATGCTCAGGTTCCCCCAGGTTTTGGCTATACTAAGAATCCTTCAGCTCCGACACAGTTTCAGAACCCTTCGAATAAGAAGATTATGAGTTTAGAAGAGTCTCTTGCTCTGTTAACTCGTAACACTGTGCAGTTTCAGCAATCTGTTGCTCAAGGTTTAGAAGAAAATAAGAGAATAGGTCAGGCTAACTCTCAGGCTATTCCCGAGTTGAAAACCCAGGTTAGTCAGATAAATAAGACATTGAGAGAAAAAGGAAAGTTTCCTAGTCAACCACAACCAAAACCTAGGGGAGTCCATCAAATATCTTTAGCTGGTGAGAAATCATCAAACCATGTGAACTCGATAACAACCCTTAGGAGTGGTAAAACGGTAGACAATAAGGTAGCCATGCCTAGTGGACATACTGTAGTTCCACCTTCTACTTCCCAAGAGGAGCCCGTAGACGAGGAAACTGAAACAGTTTTTAAGGATTCCCAAGAAATTCCTGATAGGTCTACCTTTGTGCCTAGAGCCCCATATCCACATTTGTTAGCCCCAACAAAGAAGGAGTCGACTTTCAACGAGATAATGGAAACATTTAAGCAGGTGAACATCAACATTCCGCTATTAGAAGCAATTAGGCAGATGCCTGCTTATGCCAAGTTCCTTAAATATCTTGTACACGAAAGCGTAAGCTTAATGTCCATAAGAAAGCTTTTTTGCTGGTCAGGTAAGTTCCATTCTTCTGAACCAAACACCCTCTAAGTATAAGGATCCTGGATGCCCCACTATATGTTGTGCGATTGGTAATCACATGGTCGATAAATCTTTACTTGACTTAGGATCTAGTGTTAACTTACTCCCGTGTCATGTATACACCCAGCTAGGTCTTGGTAAGTTGAAACCGACTAAAATGACACTACAATTAGCTGATAGGTCTGTCAAAGTACCTCGTGGTGTCATAGAGGATGTTCTGATTGAGGTTGATAAGTTTATTTATCTTGTGGATTTCGTTTTTCTAGACACCCAGCCTGTTCAGGACCCAAGTCGTCAAATTCCAGTGATTTTAGGTCGCCCATTTTTAGCCACAGCTAACGCTGTCATCAACTGTAGGACTGGGCTTATGAACATATTCTTTGGTAATATGACCACTGAACTAAATGTCTTTAATGTTACTAGACAACCTTCTGAGAATGATGATTTAGAATAAGTGAATATGATTAGCACTTTAGTTCAGGATTTGGTTCAGGATAATTGGCTTGACACTTTACTGGTAGATTATTTAGATGATTTTGAGGAAATCATTCTCTTAGATCAGATATGTGATCAATCTTTTGAAGAAGCTCTTGGTATTTTAAAGATTCTATGGACCCAGAAATTCAAGCAATAGTTAGGTTTTTCTGAGAATAATGATGACCCTAAGTTTGGGGGGTAGAGAACTAGAAGAATCTCTTGAGTATTTTAAGGACTATGAAGATCCGAAAATTCTAGAAATAGTTAGAGGTTTGTCTGTGAACCCTAAATTTGGGGGTAGTGATGGTTCTTGTGATTGTACCGTATCCCTAATTAGAGTCCCTAACTTGGGACTCGAGCCTTGTACATCTGAGATATTACTTGAGTCATTTCAGACTCCGCAACCCGATCCTCTTGATACTCTCCAGGAGGTAACCCAAGTATTAGAGACCCTTTTTTCGGATGAATCTATTTATCGAGACACACATATGAAGTTCAATTACGCGCCGCAGATAGACCCAGTTTTCTTGACAGAAACCTTAGATGAGGACGTGCTCCTTCTTTTCATTTTTCTGAATCAGTGCAGTTGTCTCATACTGGTGTCAGCTCTATTTGGTCTTATGGACCCACAATTGTTTCGACTACTGATATATGACTTTGGAAGGTGACAATCCTTTTTGAGGTATTTGATGTCTAGCTAAAGACTTTAAATTTAACATTTCCTGGGAGGTATTCATGCTTATGGTAATATCCTTCCTTATTTCTTTTTCCATCCATCAAGTGGTAACAGTTTCTTATTGTTCATGCTTTTAATTTCATATTTAGAACATTGAGGACAATGTTAGATTTAAGTTTGGGGGTGGGGAAAAAAATTTGTTAACTCTTAGATACAACAAATAAACTCCAGAGCCTAGAAATTTATGCTTATTAAGGTTGGCACTAACCAATCTAAGTGGATGGGAACATCTTGGTTGTAGGAGTTGAGGAACCAATCTGATTAGATGGAAACATCTAAAGAGTCTATTCATAAAAGCACAGAGCTCAGGTGTTAGAATAAAAAAAAACATGGTAGTTTCTCCATGTCTCGTTGAATCCTAATCCTTCTGTTTTTATTTTTTAAGTGATTTGGTGGGGCATACGATTCAAGTTGTTACCTTTGCTAGGGTGGAATAGAGTGATTGAGATACCAACAAAAAAAAAGATAAAAAAATAAATAAAAAAATAAAATAAAAAATTTAATAATAATAAAAAAGAGAGACCAGACCATTAGACCAACCAGAATAAATTAATAAAGTCGACCACTGGTGCCCTTGTATATGCCAGTTGTGTTGACCTAGAGTTAGGTTTATCGACCACTGGTCCTCTTGTATATGCCATATGTGTTGATATTATTCAGACCGGTATCTCAGTCCATTAGGATAGGTTCACCTTGGCAGAGGCCTTCAGACAGATACGGGAAACACCGTTCACTTTTAACCATCTATTTATCCATCTTCTTAATCTTTCCATGTGATTGGTTGACTCCGGTTATGATGTACATAAACTATCTGAGTAGAGCTCCGTCACTTATATATGAATTTTAGTATGCTGAGTGCAAACTCGTGTAGAACAATTGGAATTTCGCATCAGGGTACTTCCTCCTATAGTCAATGATTGTATGCCAACCAAGGAGATTCTTTAGTGCCTTCCAAGGTTCTGCATAGATAGCTAGGGTCTGGAGTAAAGGTTTTGTGGGTACACCTCTGGTAAACCTTCCGGAGACAACACTCCGCCACTAGGGCCACCTAGCGGTTTAACGGCTTGCTGCACGTGCTAAGTGTAGTCATTTTTATTTTCTAGATTTGCTCGAGGACTAGCAAATAATAAGTTTGGGGGTATTTGATAGACATATTTTTGTGTCTACATTGTCCTTAATTTCATGTATTGTTGGTACTCGATTTTTTGTACTTATTATGGTATTTTATGTGTTTTTAGGTATTTTTGGAAATAAACATTCTTGGAAAAATCGGCTCGAAAAGTCGTCTAAAGCACCGGAAGGAACGTGTTATTCAGACTCTCACTTGTGGATAAGGGGCGCCCAAATGATAAGGGGTATCCAAAGGATATTTTCACCCAAGCAGCTGATCAGAGACACCCCTCATGGCATCTGCTATTCGCACCCCAGGACCGGATAAGAGGCACCCATCTTCTTCTTCACGGGAAAGATATTTGGCGGGAAAATAAATCTGAACTGTGTGAGATTCTGGTCATGATATTATGGGGATATTTGTGTCTTTAAGACATGATTATCTTCTTACCATGATAGTAAGATTTTGTACGTGTCTTGAATGGAAGGAAATCGTATACTTTTGGATATTTTCGAAAACAGGGAAGGAATTATTCACGGAATTAATTGAAGATATTCTCTTCATTATTCGGCTCAATCAAATGAGAAGATTTGGATAAACCATACAACTCAGAAGACGTGTGAAAATGGAGAGGAAATATTCCCGTGAAATACTTCCATTAACTGCAAAGATCTTTTGGAGTAATTGAGATGATTTTCGACCTAAGATTGGCTTCACAGTATAAATAAGAGTGTCTTGGGTATCAGTGAGGAGATAGAGAGTTTGGGAGAGTTAAAGAGCATCACAGAGCCGAAAAATCGAGTTGCAGAGAACACCATTTCTGCTGCTGCAGAACTGAAGAACACGAAGACAGTGGTTTATCAACAGTGATAACGACACAGAGGCGGGGGTCATAGAAGCTGAACAGCGACAGTTGGCTTTTATCGTTTTATGTAACAGTGTTTTGCAACAATTAAAAACATTGCAAACACCCGATTTTTAATAGTTTTTCTCCAATTCATCATTTGTAAACACTTTGAGCAATGAAATCAACTTTTGAGCGCGTTTCCACAATGATGAGCTAAACCCAATCCTTGGGGCGACGGAGGATGTTATCTTTCCAATGAAAAAGTGGTAATTCTTAATTATTTAATTTGTGCAATTTTTATTTATGATTATTTGCCTAGATTGAAAATAGATTTTATGGTTTTTGTTAAACAATTGTATTTTCTTTTGATGGAACATGCTTAGCCTAGGGTTTTGATGTCTCATGCTTTGGATTAACATTTGTTGTTTCTAAAAATCTACTTTTGCAATAGTTGAGAATCAATTTGAACGTTTGAAATTGCATGATTATAATCACTTTGGAATTGGTAAATAGTGGAATTCTATCCCCAGTCTCTCTATAATTCTCACAACACTTTTTATTCGAGTTTGTTATATTTTTTTTATTTATAAAAATTAAGTCTAAAAAAATCTTCCTTCACAAGTCTCAACGAACCTTTTTACTACAACAACTTTGAAAATACAACAATGATTCAGAAAGGTAAATTCTCAAGAGTGATAATCCTAGAGGACTTAGAGTTGATGAGATGGATTTTGCTCTGAATAGAGATTGGTCTACTATGGGGCGGCTTATCATCAGAAAAAAGTCGATCCAAAAATTTTCATTATTCTATTTACTCATGCGAGGGATTTTGCTTCCGTTATTTTCTCAAATCCAAACAGAGTTCATGGTAAATTTCTAAGCATGCTTCTCTATAATGGTGATGAAAATATTCATGATATTGTTTTCAATGGTCAGGATGTATGTATTTAATTTAAACTAAGAAGTGATCTAGTAGAGAAAGGATATGTGGCAAGAAAAGTTGTAGAAAAGGTGGGATATGTTCTATCTTTATCAGGTCCTCTAAGTAAGAAAGGTGATTACACAGCGCATGTCTTAGTTAACTTCTCAAAATCTTTCGTCCATCAGATCAAGATAATCCCGTTGAATGGAAGAGACAAAAAAACTATAAAATTTAGAATCTTCTATGTTTGTATTCCCCACAGTACTTGTAGAGATTGTTGGCATGTTGATCACATTAGAAGTAAATGTGAGGCTAGAATTATGTAATATAGAAGACACTTCCCAAGAATCTTCATCAATAAAGAAGAAGAATAAATAAGAGTTCAGCCAGAAGGAAAAGACAAAAATATGGAGTCTTTGGTCGAAGCAGCAACAACTTCAAGGATCCATGAAAGTCAGTTAGACAGAGATGAGCACATGGATAGAGGAATCAAAAGGAGGAGAATATCAATGGAGGAAGAAAGTACTGAAAAGATGAATACTGAAAAAGAAAAGAAAAAGGAAGAAGAAAATAATATCAATAGGGAAAGGAGAATCATAACAGTAGAGGAGTTGAGGAAAGCTATAAAAGGAAAGTCACCTGTTATTGATAGTTTTTATAATGATAAAGAGACAGAAAGGAAGCAGACTTATCTCAACAAAGAAAAACAAATGGAGATGACTAAGGAAAAATAAATAAAAGAGGAAACAAGAGGAATGGCTTAGACTCTTAGGTTAACGCTCAAGTATATCAAGAAACAGAAGCATTGTTATTGATGAGGAAAGAGAGCAGTTGAACCAAAACATATTGAATGAGCAAAACAAAGAATGCATCCCAGTCGAAGTAGCTGCAAAAAATTCTAAATGATGATTCTGAAATGGAGAAGGGGAGAAAGAGAAATAACTTAATAAGAATGTCTACAAATACTTGTTATGAATAATGAAAAGATTGATGAATTGGTTTTTATGGGAGAAACAAACCCACTAGAATGGAGCTTGGTTCAACTTGATGAAAATGAAAATCCACAAAGAGCAACTACTGAGGAGGTCTTCAATGAACAAGGGAATTCTTCACAATTTCCAATGAAGCACTTGGAGGTATGGACAAACAAACACTTTTACTTTAATCCTGAAATATTTGAACATTTAATTTTTAGATAACCAATTCATGATACTTTCCTCCAGATGTATACTATTATGGTATCTTCATATCATGTTAAGTTTTACCAATGTTGAAAATAATTATTTCAAACAATATCTTCTCTCAAGTATTAGGTATATAGTCTTGTTTCTTGACATTACCATCTGTAGCATAACTCCATTTAATTACAAGAATGCATGTTTTCATGTTGTGATGGAAGAAAATAATATTGGGCATGACTTGAAGATTTTATCTTGGAATTTGCAAGGAATTAGATCAAAACTAAATCAAGATCACTTTAAGCATCTGAGTAAAACACATAATTTGGACATGATCTTTCTATCTGAAACAAAGGTCCAAAATAATATGGTAGAAAAGGTGTTACATAAACTTCAGGCTAAAGACTGGTTCATTTATCCATCAATTGGTAGATCTGGAGGCTTTGCCATTGTTTGGTTCCAGGGATTATCAGCAAACCTTATCTCTTTTAAGGATAATATCTTTAATTTTCATGTCATTAAAGATAACATGAGTTGTAATATTTACTTATATATGGTGCATTGAATAGTAATTTGAGGGCTAGCCAATGGGAATTTATTAGTAATCTTAGTGACCAACAAATACCCTGGGCTATAATAGGTGATATGAACTTTATTCTTCATAAGGATGAAAAGGAAGGAGGAAATGAAACATCTACAAGTAGTTTATTTTATATGTATATAGTTGTATACAAAGCTTAGGCTTGGTTGATTTAAACTTTACTGGATTGCCATTTACTTGGACTAACAAGAGAACAGGAGACCAACAGGAAAGAACCGATCGTGCTATAGTTAATCAAAATGGATTCCAAAATAAAGTACTAAACATTTAACTAGAATTGCTTCCGATCATGACCCAATCATGCTAGAAATTAGGACTAAATAGTGAAAAGGGGAATAGACCTTATAGGTACATGGGATGTTGGATAGAACATAAAACTCATAATGACACTATAATAAAATCTATAGAAGAAAGTAGAAACATAAATAATA
Source organism: Papaver somniferum (assembly GCF_003573695.1). Classification (NCBI taxonomy): domain Eukaryota; kingdom Viridiplantae; phylum Streptophyta; class Magnoliopsida; order Ranunculales; family Papaveraceae; genus Papaver; species Papaver somniferum. Next base: position 3,543,324 of record NC_039367.1, read on the forward strand.
TTATAAATGGATTAATTAAGAAAATGGAATATGATCTTAGACTTTGGAATAAATCTGAATTTGGAAATATATTTAGAAACATATCAAATATAATCGTTGAAATCGACACTGAAAATAGTAAACCATATAATGTAGACACAAAAAAGAAGAAGAATATCTACAAAATGAACTAAGTTCTTGGTATGAAATATAAAAAAATATATTGGAGTCAACATGTTTAGGAAAAATGGATAAAATAAAACGATCATAACACAAAAAATTTCATCATAATGCTTCAGAAAGAAAGAGAATTAACAATATCTATACTATTATAGTTAATAACGGATTGTGGATAGAAGGAAAAAAGAAGTTATTGACATAATAACTAAACAATTTAAATATATAACCCAAACTAGCAATAGTAGTATGACCCTGTTTTTAACAGTATTATAGATAATAAAATTAGTCAAGAGGAAAACCTTAAGCTGTGTTCTATTCCAGACAGAGAAGAATTTAAAGAAGCCTTATTTTCTATGAACTCTTGGGGAGCATCTGGACCTGATGGTTTCCCTCCAGTCTTTTACCAACATCATTGGAACAACTTAAGTGATGAGATTGTAAATTGGGTAAAAAATGTTTTTAGGAACAAAACCTTAGAACAAAGGTTAATCATACTTTCATTACCTTAATACCTAAGAACAAAACTCCTAAGACCCCTAACGATTTCAGACCTATTAGTCTAAGCAATGCCCTCTACAAAATAGTTGCTAAAATAATATCTAAAAGAATGAAACCTTTACTAGATAATTTAATTTCACAAAATCAGTCTGCTTTCATACTAAAAAAAACAAATAACTGATAATATTATAGTAGGTCATGAAATTCTGCATACAATGAAAACTAGTAAAAGAAAAAGTGGTCATATGGCTCTTAAATTAGATTTATCTAATGCCTTTGATAGATTAGAATGGATTTTATTACTAAGATATTAGAGCTATTAGGTTTTTCTGTTGATTTCTGCAACTTAATATATGCTTGTATTTCATATGTATATTATGTTGTTATTGTAGATGGAATTCCTGGAGAAACCTATTATCCTACTAGAGGAATTAGGCAGGGGTCCTTTATCACCTACAAACTTCATTATTTGCATGGAAGCTTTATCTAAACTGTTATTGCATGCTGAAAAACTAGGACATATTTCTAGTGTTAAGGTTACTAAGAATAGTCCCTCTGTTTCACATTTATTTTTTGTTGATGACTCTTTTCTCTTTGCATCAACAACCATAGTTCAAGCTAGGAATCTGCTTAAATACTTTATAAAAAATAGTGAATTCTCGGGACAACTTATTAACTACCAAAAATTAGGTATATATTGTAGCAAAAAATTGAGAGTAAACACTGTAAATTACTATCTAGAATTCTTAAAGTAGGTAGAATCACTAAAACTGATACTTATTTAGGTACCCCCTTGTTTTTCAATAGAACCAATACTTTTAAGTATCAAAACATGCTAGATAAAGTTTATAGCAGAGTCTAAGGATGGGAAGCCAAACTTCTCTCACAAGCAGGGAGAACTACTTTAATTAGTTCAATTACTAGTGCTACTGCTATGCCAATATATCAAATGGCGTGCTTCTCCTTACCAAATAAGACTTTAGATAGGCTTAATGCGCTGCAGTGGGACTTCCAGTAGAAAAATGAGAAAAACAAATGAATTTATATAAAAGCTTGGGATTCTTTTTGTATTAGTAAGCAATATGGAGGACTGGGTATTAAAAACCCTCATAAGTTTAATCTAGCATTGTTAACTAGGCTAGCTTGAAGATTACTAGAAAATCCAAACAAACTTTGGAGTATTATCCTAAAATGTAAGTACTTCCCTAAAACTGACCCCTTAAACTATAAAAAGAAGGCAATTAATTCTTGGGTTTGGAAAAGTATTTGCAAAGGCTTAGAAGTAATAAAGGAGAATCATAGTTGGAAAATAGGAAATGGTGAAAATATCAACCTATGGAATGATAGATGGATACCAAATGGAGGACAACCTAAGCCTAGAGGAAACAATATTAATTCACAATTTAATAGAGTTTCTAACATCATTGATAACAATGGTTCTTGGAATATTAATCTTATTGAACATCTGTTTGATAATAATACATTAAAAGAAATAAAATGTATGGAGCCTTTTTCTTGCACTGATGGTAAAGATAATATAATATGGTTAGGAACTCAAAATGGATGTGTTTCTGTAAATTCAACATACAACTATATTGCCAATAAAAACAACAATCAGGAAAAAGTTGATTGGAAATCAATCTGGTATCTTAATGTTATTTCTAGAGTTAAAATTTTCCTTTGGAAAACTCTCAGTGATTGTTTGCCAGTTAGAGAAATCCTAAGTAGACATATTCCTATTGATACTATATGTTCTCTCTGTGATAATTCTACAACTGAAAGTATAAATCACTTGTTCACGAAATGCATTTTTTATGAAGCTATTTGGAGAGGCTTATCTCTCACCACAATTTTTTTTAAAGATGCTAAAATGAGTTATAATGATTGGTGTGTTCAACGGCTAGGAGATAAGGAAAATAAAGATCTCTTTGCATTTGTTCTTTGGCATGTCTGGAAATATAGATGTAGAGTTGTATTCGATAAAATTAAACCATGCCCTGAAAAACTGATAACTCTGATTAAAAAAGATATGCTTGACCATGTAACCTGTAAAAATTCTTGTGAAATCAAGAAAAAGGAAAAAACAAGGTGCAATGTGTACCACCCAGACTGCAAAATGGAGCAGAAAGAAAACAAGAGTAGCTGCAACTACATCTTATTTGATGCTGCTTGCCAAAAGAAATCAGGAAATTTTGCATATGGTATTATTTTTATGGACAATAATGGTGATATGATTTTGCAGGTGGATCAGGCAAATGTTGCAGTTCCATTGAAGTTGAGGCAAGATCCTGTAGAGAAGCTACCAGATGGGCAAGAGGAAAGGGTCTAGATAACTTAGTATTTCTCAATGATAATCAAAGCATCATCAATAGCATGAAGAACAAGCTTTTTTCTTTAGACTGGAGAAGTAAATCTTACATATTGAAAGCTTGGGAAGATAAGGAAATTTTTGCTAATCTTTCCTAATACTATATAACTATAATTTTCTTGCTGATAAACTAGCTACATACTTGCTAAAGGTTAAGGGTATTGTAATAGACTCGAAAAACATGATGATCAGAGGAGAGCTACATGGGTAGCAAAACTCTATGATTCGAACAATGTTCTCTTTTTTCCTTAGTTTAATAAAATTTTCCTTTTATCAAAAAAAAATAAATAAAAAAGATCTTTCTCTCTCGAGGGGGTGCTTTATTGTGCCAAGGAAGCTGGTGTGACTTATATTTTTAAAGCCACGGGAGCTCATGTACTATTTTGTTCCGTAACCTTTATTAAGCACTACATCTAGAATAAATCCTTCTATTTTGTATAGATATACAGTTTCGGATGGAAACACTAATATCGATCTTTTTTTATGTATGCAGACCATTTCAGCCATGCGTGGTGGAATTCATCTTGTCCTAAGGTGCTCATCTTCTCCAACATTTTCATTAGTTTTATAGAAATTCAACTTAGTGAAAAGTTTGATGGGTGTTCATCTGTCAGAGACTAATTGTTATGTCAGTTTCTTATTTATTTAGTAGGTGGAAAAACAAATTGGACCTGGAAATCAGTTTATCACGGCTGCAAAAATGATTCTTCAGGTATTCTCATCATCTTCTGTATTTAAGCACTGAGAAATCCTGTTACCGTTTCTAATTCTGCTTTTTCTTCTTATACTAAACTTTTCTGTCATCACGTTTTAAATATTCTGTACCTATGTCGAATTCTTATTATTATCTCTGGAAGCTTAGACGTATCTCTGACATTGTTATTCTCCTCGATGCACAACAACAAAGTGATGCTTTTAATAGACATGCCTGGGGACCCATATGAAGTTCCAGTTATAGCTTACAAATATGACAACCCGGCTCATATAACACCCGATTTACTGTTTCAGGTGTTTATAGCTAACCCTATATTTCTGGATTTTTCATTTAGTTGGTATTGTGAGCTTCATGCAAAGTATTGAAAAATTCTGCGTTATCTTTGTCCTGCGCAAAATATTTATGTTCATCTAAGTATTCTATTTCTAGTAGGCTACTCAGTGTGGCTTCATCTTCTAGTCATTTGTGTAACCCTTATACTGCCTTTGGTTGCTCAGGCATAGCATGGTCCTGACAGTCAGGTTGTGCTTGTAATTGTTGGAGACGGTGTAAATATGGAGCCCATTGAAAAGGAAATCAACTCGCAGTGTCAGTACTCCTAGGTGAGATATTGCTTCAAAAGCACTTGCCCACAGTTTGACTGTGTTTACTTGTGATATAGTTAAGGTTAGCATTTATTATCAACTTGTTTTAGATCATAATTCCTTACATACCCTCTCAGCTTGTGATATGAGAGTTTAGCAAAGTAGTGGATCTGTTATCTTCACTACTAGATATGAGATATGCATTCTTCAATGCATATGTTATATTAGGACTAAAACCTATGATATAATAAACCTTCGGGGCATCTTCTTTTCAGATTTTTATATCGTGGAGCATCTGATAATGAATGTCAAATAGATAGAGAATTTGGAGGAATTGGTCAAAAATGCAGGTAATTACACTCAATTAGTTTTGGAGTTGTTCACCACTCTTATTTTTACATGCAAAACCTTTATTCAACATGAATTTTTGTAGAAGATCAGCTCAACTTTTTCCTAATATAACAACTTACTTCAACAACTTTCTGCATTTGTTACAGGTTCAATATTTTTAGGACCTTGGACCCACGAGAGTAAGGGAGATTATGAAAGTGGATTAACTTAGATATCAGACATCTGAACTGTTGTAGGATATAATCTTGAGTAACCAAGTCTAGGGGAAACTAGTCCAACATATTGGTTTTTGAGTTATCTCGATAGATTTCATCATCCACGAAACATGCTGAGTAAAAAGAGAAGTTATGATTGGATTCAAGAAAGCCAATGGAAAATAAAATACCATGTATGAATATGATGTGAGAGTAAACCGTGTATGAGAGTAACAATAATTTGGTTAGTCTCAACTTGGTGAGTGCCTCAGGGACTGATGGAAGCTAGCTTCTCAGATCCAAGCTTGCTAACTCTTTTCTATTGGCAATATGTTATCCAACACAATTTACTTATAAAATTATTTTTCATATTTTACTTTCCGATGTGGAGTAATATTTGTTTGTAATTAATTTATTTGGGATAGAATTCGGTGTGGGCCATCTATATACTGCCCTATCTTTATTCTAGAAGCTCAGTAACCAAAGTAACTTGCGCCAAAAAAGAACCTTAAAGTTAAAGATGTCCATCCCCTAGTTAGCAATTCGGGACACATGAAAGCTTTCGGGACGATAAACGTACGAACATTATTCGTTTTGGCGGAATGAAAATTCGGTCCACTATATGGTCAACGGTTCGTGATTCAGGGATAATTTGGAACGACATGTGTACATATATAATTCGTTTTACGAATATAAATTCGGCACAAAAAATTCCATACACAATAACTTGTAAAACAATGATATTTTAACGTGATCTCGCCTTAGGTACTGTAATTTGTGATCCAAACAAACTATACATATGAATATATGCAATATAATCATCAAAAAATATATACGTTGTTGGAGTAGGGCTAAAATTAGTTATCTAAGATTTTAAAACTAAAAAATGTGATAGAAAATGGTAATTTAGTGATAACGTGGCAAAGTGTTGGGCCATATAGCTCGGTAATTCATAAATACACAATATAAAAGTAAAAGTATAAAAGTACTTAAACTCATATACGAAATGCTAATTACTTAGGTATAAAAAATGGGGCAGGATCCAATGACATGGTTATATTGACATAATCATGACATGATTTGGTTATTTTTTCTATAAAACTCAAACGAAAATGTGTATGAAGTTAATTTTTTGGTGACATGTTCCACTTATATAGCTCTGCATTCCTGCCAAAAAATGAGAACATTCCGATATACGAAACTTTACCATCCACAAATTTTAATTTCAACCGATAATCTTCGACGGTTGATATTCAAAATGGTAGATGGTAGTTTTATACGTCTCGGAATGCTCTCATTTTTGGGAGGAATGTAGAGCTATATAGAGGAACATGTCACCAAAAGGTTAGCTTCAAATACATTGTTGTTTGAATTTTATAAAAAAAATGATCAAACCATATCATAGTTATGTCAATACAACCATGTCATTCAAATACAACCATGTCATTGGACCTGCACATAAAAAATTCACATAATATATAAAAATCAACCATGAATCTATTCACATATTCGATATTCAAAAATAAAAAACGAATCGTGTTAGGATTCACGATTTAATAACATTGATGGGGAGAATAGCTCCAACTTTTTTTGACTTTTGGTGATAAAGAAGAACACGAAGTCTATTTTAACTATTGTTTAATGGTGATGCTTCGCGGAAGATTTCAAACTTGAGAATGTAAAGCAGATTGCATGAATCGACACTTATTGCTTCTTTTTTGTTGGTTGACAAATGCGTAGACCATGCACAAATTTATTAATAATTCAAGACACAATCGCCGGATACTCCTGGTGTAGATTGATTTTGTTGCCAGGGAATTGGCCAAAGGATTTTCTATAGCTGCTGGTGCCGCGTTTAGGGAATTGGCCAAAGGATCTTCTAAATACTCCCTCCATACCTATTATATATGCGGAGTTTAAAAATTTTGTAGTATCATTAAATAGGCGGAGCTCCACTTCCAAAGTTATTTTTTCCACGTACACCTTTATTAATGATGCATGGATATGATACAATCTATTTTTACATGTGAGATAGAGATATATAAAATAATATTTTTATTGAAATAAGGAAAAATAACACTTAAAAGAGATATATAAAATAATATTTTTCCACGTACACCTTTATTAATGATGCATGGATATGATACAATAACATTTGAAAAGTAGAAGTAAATTTATGAAAACTAAACATTTTCTTATTCTAAGAGAATACTATTAGAAGTGAAGGTTGTACATTTTCTTATTCTAAGAAAACTAAACATTTTCTTATCCTATATAATAGGTACTGAGGGAGGGAGGGAGTAAGTTGTAAATAGTAAAAATAACACTTAAAAGTGAAGGTTACCGTTCAAAAGAGCACATGTTAAAAGAAACTATTTTCTAAATACTGCTAGCACAGGAAACTATACCAAAAGTTTTATGTGTGTAATTCATGGGGTCACGTGGCCCACGTGGGGTTCTTAAAAACAACAATTATTCTCGGTCTCAGACGATGAGAGAACTAGGTGTTTCATATTTTTTTTTGGTCGTTGTTTTTTCGGAAAATGGGTCATTTGTCTAAAAAAATTTAAAACATGGTAAATGGACAAGAAAAAATTAGTATGGGTAAAATGAACAAAAGAAAAATAGTAAGGATGAAACTGGATTCATTGCGGCTTAAACTTAAAAAATAGCAAGGATGAAACTAGAATCTATATGCATCCTCATATAAATTAAAAATAAAAAAAAATATTTGAAAATGGTAGGATGAAACTGGTTACATCCTGGCTATTTTTATATTTTTGTCCATTTGAACAGTATCTTTTTAATTTTTGTCCATTTAAACAGTATCAGAATGTACAAGTCTTTTTTATCCAAAAAAAATGTTGATTTTGATCTTTTTAACCAATTTTATGTTGTTTTTTCCTATTTTTAGCTTCCTACGAGGAAGTGGAAAACAACAATACTTCTCTACATACCTAGAAATAAAATCAGATAAATACCGTCTCTCATATTCTTTTTTATTTATGGGTTTCAATGAACCCAACCCCTCAGAAGACTGTATGGACGGTTAGTGTACGGCGGTTTATTTCTCCGCCTGCAAAGATTTTTTGAGAAAACAAACTACAAGTTGCTGATAGCCTGACAACACACTGATTTAAGCAATATTTTAAACTTATTTGAAGAAATGTGACAATTGCCCTAAATGACTTTTTTTGTTTTGTTTTGTTTTGAATGTTGCATGTTTTACTGATTTTGGCTTAGAAATTCATGCTCCGTGTATGGTTATGCAACCGGGTGCACAATTTCAATTATTTTACTTCCAACTGGGGCAAGTAGTGCTCATGTGATGTCGTCCACTATGGACACTAGTTCCATGTGTTCCTTAATACTAAATGAATGAACCAATATCCGGAAAGGGATTACCTATTGACAAATTATTATTGAAGTACTGTAAACAATATAATCATCTAAGTCAATGTGATTTCTTACATTAAAGCTAGATAAATGTTAGACTAATCACTGTCTAGCGTCTTAAATCGAAACACGCCCGAGCAAATATTCCATTTTCGGTCTAATGTTTAAGGCCTATTTTTATGCGCATGTCAAAAAAAATAACATGTTTGGCATACTAAGGGACATGGTAAACGAGTTGCGTCATTATGGAAAAACCACGGAGCGACAAAGTTTCTATCAGCTGTTATTATCCAGAACGCTGGCGATACTCTGAGTATCGCTGGTGTCATAGATCCGATCACGCGTCATAAATAGTATCGTTGGCGATATTAAGATTATCGACCAGAAGTTATTTTGCAACGGCTATTTCCCCATGCTGGTTCCTATATATACGCCCTTGTACTTCTCCAAGTTACTCACACCTATTTCACCAATTTCTCTATCTCTATTCTCAATTTTAAATTTCATAATCATCAATGGCGAGATTCGATGAAGACAAGAATGTTATTATGAATCGGTTTAGATTACAACAAGAAATGCATCAACGGGGGTGGCAACAACTTGATGATAAGGAAGATGACGATAATAAACTAATCGACACTTTGATGCATGTACATAAGGGCCAAATACCTAGAGTTCCATAGCCACAAAAAGTACTCTCAAGAAGGTATACGTATCGAGGGGGG
>NC_039367.1:3552467-3590277 GCF_003573695.1 Papaver somniferum
GGGGGGGGATTTTACCATCAGAAGTTGATGCACGATTATTTTCTTCGTAATTGTATGTACTATGATCAAAATTTTCAAGGTCGATTCAGCATGCCTCGTCATCTGGTGAAAAAGATTATTGAAGACCTCAATTTAATTATCAGTTTGATGCATTAAATATTAGAGGTCACAGTCCTGAAGAAAAAAAAGTTACTTCGGCTTTAAGGATTCTAGGTTATGGCAGACCAGCGGATGCAAAGATGAGTACCTTCGTATGGGTAAAACAACTTCATTCACTTACCTTTCATTGTTTTGTGAAGTAATGATTAATCATTTTGGTCCAACATATATTTAAGAAAACCAACCGAGGAGAATGTTAGACAAATATTGATGGATAATGAGGAAAGGGGATTCCCAGGAATGCTAGGTAGTCTTGACTGTATGCATTGGGTATGGAAAGGATGCCATGTTTATTGGGTCGGTCAATATAAGAGTCGTTATCCTAAACCAACTGTTATCATTGAAGTTGCCGCTTCTTATGATTGTTGGATATGGAACGCTTTTTTTGGTCTTCCGGGTTCACAAAATGATATTAATGTTTTGCACAAGTCGCCTCTGTTTGAAGATGTAAAGTATGAAATTTGTCCCCAAGTCCGTTTCATGATCCACGGCCATCAGTATACTCATGGGTATTATCTTGCGGATGGTATCTAACCAATATGGTCCACCTTGGTTTAATGCTACCGTCAGCCTCCTGCCGGTGCATTGGGCCGTTCATACCGGCATTTTAACACTGCCCAAATGGCAACGAGGAAGGATGTGGAACGCGCTTTTGGAATTTTGAAGAGGAAATTCGCTATCATTTGTGGCCCATATCATGGGTTTAGTCCTCATGAAATGCACAAGACTATGCTCACTTGCATAATTCCTTGTAACATGGTCATTCAGAAAACCCGTCGTGATTCAGAGTGGACTAACTATGAATATGAATATGAAGATTTGAGGCCGGAAATTCAACCACAAAGAGGCGTCCCTGCAAGGAATTATGCTCAAATGACTAGTTGCATTCAGAACCGGAATTTGTACGACATTTTAAGAGATGACCTGAGAGTGAATCTTTTGGCAGAGCATGGAAGACAATGATTATTAAGATATGATGTAATTTGGTTTAATTATTAAGTTATGTTTAAGTTATTATGGTTTCATTATATTAAGTTATTTTGGTTTAATTATATTTATGTATTTTGATTTAATTATATTAAGTTCTTTTGGTTTAATTATATTTATGTAATTTGGTTTAATTATATATTTAAGTATGCGAAACTTATTTAAGTAGACTGTAATAACATTCAAATTAATCAACTTTTCATTTCAAACTAATATTAAGTAGAATGAAACAAAAACCAACACATCAAATTAAAATTCAATACTTCAAATTAAAATAAAAATTAATACATCAATCATCTAGATGAACTACTACATCGAATTCATCATCACCACTAGGTTGGTTGTTAGTAAATCCAACTTGTTGTTCAATCTGTGCTTGAATCCTGTCAAATTTGATTTGCCACACATGTTTTTGCTGGGCGTTCATAATTGAAGTGTTAGCTTGAAGAATGTTATGCTTTTCATAGTCAAACCCAAATTTTTCTTAAGAAAGACGACTTTTCTTACTCTCATTATTTTGAAATTTCCAATAAACTACTCTTTGCTTCTCGACGTTCTTTTGATGTTCCATAAACTCTGTCATGTTAAATCCACTGGAACTTGCTCTTTCTTGGGCTAATTTTCTAGCCAGTCTTGCATTGTTCCTCCCTAGAAGTTTTCTCTTACCACCTTCATCATTGAGAACTAAGTTCACATTTGGGTTTCTTGAGGTACCTGGTGAAGAATTTGATGGACCTGGTGAAAATGGTAAAGAATTTGGTGTTGAGGGAGAAGAATTATATGGTGACCTTTCAGGTACTTGTTGATTACCTGCTAACATTTCTGGATTATATTTGTTCAACACCTTCAAAATATGATAACAACTTTCTACACCGAACTGTTTGCTATGTTTTTCGGTGCCAATCCGTACGAACTTTTCTTTCAACATCAACATCCACAAGACCACTCTCCCACCATATCTTGGCCTGCATTATCAATCCAGCATAAGCGGTTACTTCCCTGTTGATTACGATGAAGTGTTCTGATTATTGATTTTTTGTGGGTTGTGGTTGTAGTAATAAATCGTGGTTGTAGTAGTGAAGGTTCAAACTCTCGGATTTGTGAAGGATAATTTTTTTTTAGACTTAATAAAAATAAATAAATAATTTTATGTGCACAATATTAACAAAATATGGGAGAGAATTTTTACCGGGGATCAGGATTCCACCATTCACCAAAATTTATGTGATTCATTAACAATTCTTATCATGCAATTCTAGACAATATAACTCCAATCAAAGGAAATTGTGATTCTAATCATTGCCTAAATTAGATTTTGAAAACATCCACTGTTAATCGCGAGCATGAAGTATCAAAAGCAATTTACTAAGCATACTCCATCAAGAGAAAACACAATTGATTAATAAAAATCAGTTACTCCATTTTTATTCGGTGAAATTAATCATAAAAGAGTTGCATAAATAAATTTAAATAAATTTTACCACATAACTTTTGGAAGAATGACTTCCTCCGTCACCCCTGGGATTGGGTTTAGCTACTAATGATGAAAAACCTCTAAAATTGATTCATTGATACTCAAAAGTTGTTTACAATCAAGAGAAAATGGAGAAAAACGGTTTACAACAGTGTTTGCGACACATATAGAGCGTTCAAAAAGAACGATACAACAGAGGTGTTGTTGTTCCGAAGTCGGGGAAAGGAATTGAGTATTGTCGCAATTAAGCGACACTAATCAACGACTGTCCCTGAGGGTATTATGTTCTTCGTGTTCTTCCTTGCACCAGCAGCAAGCTTTTATCCTGCGTGACTTTCTTTCGATTCTTCTCGGCTCCTAAACTCTCCCAAAGACTCTCCCACTCTTCTAAACTCTTTAGCCTTGTATTTATAGTGTTTTAAAACAAAAATATCCGACCATAACACCGTATAATATCCCATTAATCCCGTCATTGCTCGCTGCCCATATTTAACAATAATTTCCATTTTTGGCTTCTACACACGTAAACTTTGATCCTGCACGCTCTAGTTAACCTTCCCCATGCCTCCGAAGTCATCGAACTCCTCCAAAACACTCCATGCATGGCAAACACACAATCAAACTCGTGTTACAGGACACGTTGCTCTGTTTTGAGATCGTGACTCAAACCAGGATTTCCAGCCAATTCCAATCGAATCCGATGCCCACAATGTGTTCCCTATCCCATATCACAACTTCCCACCAAATTTCAGCGATTGAATCGCACTAAAACACCTTCATTTTCTCGATCACAAATCTGCCAGTTTTGAATATATTTTTCCCGCCAAAAAGCTGTTTTTGAATTTAAAGAGAAGATGGATGCCCCTTAACCAGAGCTTGGGTGCGAATAGCAATTGGGTGGAAATAGTAATTTTTGGGTGGAAATAGTAATTTTTATGGGTTCCTCCGGGACATTTCTGGGATGCTTCCGGTGCATTTATGGGGTGCCTACGATACATTTCTCCGGGGTGTAAAACACTGCTTTTTGAGCCCATTTCGCCGCAAGGGCTTATTTCTCTAAAAATTCCTACAAAGACATAAAAGAACACAATAAATACAAAATTGAGCACTCACAATACATATATACAATAGAGACATATTAGACACATAAATGCGTCTATCAACACCCCCAAACTTATTATTTGCTAGTCCTCGAGCAAATTTATTCTAGAAAGGAAAATCATTTGAACCCCTAGGTGGCCCTAGTGGCGGAGTGTTGTCTCCGGAGGGTTTACCATAGGTGTACCCACAAAACCTTTACTCCATACCCTAGATATCTACGCAAAACCTTGGAAAGCACTAAAGAACCTCCTTGGTTGGCATACAATTATTGACTCTAAGAGGAAGAACCCTAATGCGAAATTCTAATTGATGTACACGAGTTTGCACTCAAGCATAATTCATATAAGTGACAGAGCTCTACTAAGATAGTTTTACGATGGACATCATACTCGGAGTCAGACTAATCACATAAAAAGATTAAGAAGATGGAAAAAGAAAAATGTAGATAGTTGAAAAGCGAACGGTGTTTCCCATATCTGTCTGAAGGCCTCTGCCAAGATGAACCTAACCTAAATGACTGAGATACCGGTCTGACTAATATTAACACACTGGCATATACAAGGGAACCAGTGGTTAATAATCCTAACTCTAGGTCAACACAACTGGCATATACAAGGGTACCAGTGGTCGACTTTATTAAACACACATTTATTTAAGAACTAACAACATGATTGGACCTTGTGGACCGAAGTGCATGTTTCTTGTCAGCAGATTACATGGTGATTCACGTGGATCCTGCATTCCACGCTTGTTTAGGCGACGGAGACAGGGAAAACACACACATATTGATATCCAAGTGTTAGTATTTATTCCGATTGGTCTACTGGTCTGGTCTAAAATTTTTTTTTTTTGAAAAGGTAACTCAGTTACTCTATTTCACCCTAGCAAAGGTAACAACTTGAATCGTGTGCCCCACCAAATCACTTGAAATAAAAGAAAACTAAAAATAGAAAGTGAAAAGGACTCGACGAGATATGGCGAAACTATCATGTTAATTCTAACACCTGAGCTCTGTACTTTTATGAATAGACTCTATAGATGTTTCCATCTAGTCAGATTGGTTCCTCAACTCCTAAAATAAAAATGTTTCCATCCACTTAGATTGGTTAGTGCTATCCTTAATAGGCGTAAATTTCTAGGCTCTGGAGTTTATTTATTGCAACTAAAAAGTTTCTCCCATACCCCCAAACTTAAAATTAACATTGTCCTCAATGTTCTAAAGATGAAATTAAAAGCATGAACAAGGAGAGACAGTTACTATTTGAAGCAAAAGAGTGAAGGAAGGATATTACCGGGTTGCATGAGATTGGGTTACCTCCCAAGAAGTGCTAAGTTTATAGTCTTCAGCCAGACTAAGAAAGGTTTAATCACCTCGAATCATATAGCAATAGCCGAAATAATTGTGGGTTCTCGAAACCAAATAGAGCTATCACAAGTAAAAGGAATCTGCAACAAGCCAAGAAAATGAACATGTACGGCATACCCTTATATAGTTTCTTGATTAAGATACCTATGTCCCATTGTGGTTCAGGTTCAGGTTCTATGAAAGGATCTTGATAGAATATTTTCATTGGATGCACTTCCTCATAGCTAAGATCCAACAGTTCAGGTTTAAAAGTCTGGAAAAACTCAATTAAAAATAATAACAACCTGAATAACTGGGGATCCTTAAAGTCAATCAGATTTGACTTACACATCTGACCACAAAGAGAGTGGTGGTCTTCCTTAAACAGATGTGTCGACCCTAATCTCTTAAAGTAATTAGGTTTAGTCTCAAAACTTAATAATTAACACATATGAAATTTATATGTTCCCACAATTGGTAGAAAAGTTTTTGGTGGGAAAACAAAGTCAATCTTGGTATTATTGCCTGGGCTAACCTCATCAACCAGAGGATGGATTTCTAACAGTTGAGACTCGTGTTGAATATTATTAAGTTCGGGAAAACGAGTACGAAGATAGTCTTGTAAGATGGTTGAGGCATTGATGTCAAGTACCACGTGAGGGATTTTTGTAAGAGTTAAAGAACATGGAGAATGATAATCACCCCCAAACTTAGAGTTTTCGTCGTCTCTAGGTAGACTGGTCATAATCTCCCTAATTTCTAGGTCATCAGATTCCTGAAAGTGGGCGATTGATTTTTCTAAGTCAGGTTCATCCCCGCTAATCTCTACGAGTTCATCTAAGACTATTGTTTCTAAATCGTTTGACTCGAAAACGATACTCTCAAGATAAACTGGTTCCTCTAAACCATCATCGGTTTCGTAATCATCGTCTAAAACGGGGGTATTTCTAGTCAAATCCTCGTCCTTTTGAATAGGTAAATAATTATTAAAATTATTTGGATTTGAACTAGAAATATCATTATAATCATCATCACCATCCTCCTCATCATCATCATCACAATATAATTTTTGATATTCACAAATTCACAAGCTTTGTTCCCAACTACATGGTCTATGTTTATAATATTTCTCATAGATCGTTAGAGGTGATTCCTCAATAAAAGTTGGAGTATCCATATATCGCTGCCCACGCATATATTCACCAAGAGTCATTTCCGAAGACGTCTCTTGATAACGAGAATTTCTAGACATATATTCTCGTAACGTCATCTCAGGTGGCGTCTCCTGAAAAGGATTCATCACCGAGGAAACACAAACTACAGAGGAATTTTACACAATCACAAACAAGGCTGACTCGACCAAATCAAACCTATAAATTCTAGCAAAACAAAAAGCATGATGGCTCCACTTAGATTGTTTCTAGACCAGCTTCTATCTTTCGAAAGGGAATTCGTTGCAATTTGAGAAAACCCCTCTGGAATCAATCCGTGTCAAAGTAAGTTGAATAGAGACGAGGGAAGCTTAGTAGAGCTTTGATACCCAAGGCCTCACCGCATTAGAAGGCGGCGCAGTCACGCATTCAACTCACAGAAACCATCATGAACTTTGAAGTGTGCTTAAAGAGCAACCAATATTTTTCGAACGAGTTTCCTATTAAGCTCGTTACCCTATAGGTCTCGTTCTAGTCAAAATTTTAGGCTTAGGATCGCGTTTGGTTTCGTTTTCCTAAGGCGGGCAAGAAGAGAACAGTTATGAAATCCTAACCTTATCTTGTATTGGCCAGGCCTTTCCCTTTACTAGGAATTTAAAACAGCCGTATTCAAGTCCTCAACATATATTCACCTTAAGGAAAACAGTAAACCCGCTTGCAGGAGATTCGCGGGTGTTTAGAAGTTTACCTCCCGTACCAGACGGGCGAAGAACCGCTGTAGTCGACTCGGGCCACTGACTCCGGTGTCAGTGTGTGAAACCGAGGTGCCGAGACGATATAGTAATCGTCGTCCTTCCCTGCAAACAGTTTGTATTTATTTTTTTTTTAATTTATAACCCTTCCGTAGGGTTTTAAAAATAATGTTCAATGTCCGGAAAAAAAAAATAATGTCCAAAAATAAAAGATTACAAAAATAAAAACTTTAATTACAGTTTCTAAAAAAAAATTAATAAAAAAAAAAAATCTAAATAATAATAATAAAAAAAAGTCCTTCGTCTTCTTTCCGTTCTTTTTGCTTTAAGCTTTGCTCCTAATCTTTATGAAATCGCCAAAAATCTTTGACAACTTCTTCTTCTTCTTTTTCTTTTCAATCCAAGCCTCAAAACCTGTATCACATAGACAAATACCCAAAGAACGTAAAAAAGAACAAAGAAAAATAAATCTAAAAAAAAAAATCTACCTAAACAGAATTCCGCGTCGGCGGCGCCAAAATGATTATTGATTTTTTGTGAGTTGTGGTTGTAGTAATGAAGGTTCAAACTCTCGGATTTGTGAAGCATGATTTTTTAGACTTAATAAAAAAGATAAATATATACAATAAAATATTAACAATGGTGAGAGGTACTGGGACTAATGATTCGGCCAATCTTCATAAAATAGGGCTCAATGAATTATTCTCGACAATAATCGCTCAAAACATAAGTTATATGGACTCTTATTTTGCCAAAGTAGATTCTCAAAAAATTGATTGTAAATGTTACGCATGGAACATCAAATCACCTAAGCTAAGCATGACCCATCTAATCAAATAACACCCAATTTAATCAAATCATATTTCAATTAATTTTTAATGCAAAAGTCTTAGAAAGAATTAATTAAATTACCCATGTATGAAGCTCGGCCTCCTCCGTCGTCCCAGTATTGGGGTTTAACTCATCATAGTAAAAATGCTCTCAAAATAATTATTTATGACTCAAAAATGGTTCACAGTGATGAAATAAAGAGAAAATGATGAAAATCGGGTGTTTGCAACGTTTATAAATGTTGCAAACACCGTTACAAAGAACGATAAAAGAATATTGTTGTTGTCTGCCTAGCTGACTACGACCCACAGAACTGGTCGTTGTCACTGTTGAAGAACGACGGTTTTTGGCTGTCTGTTCTTCGTGTTCTTCATCTTCATCAATGGCAGCAGCAGCAACAGAGAAAAATGGTGGATTCTTCCTCTGCAGCGCTCTCCTCTCTACTCCCAACTCTCAACACCTCTCTCACTTCAATTGTACGTGTATTTATAGTGAATTGAGGCCAAAAATCCGACCATTGATTGCGTATATACTCTCTTTAATTCGATTATTCCTCGCTGCCAAAAATAGAGAATAATTGCCATTTAAAGAATTTTCTCACGTCAACTTGCTTCCTGCATGCTCCCATTCGACTTATTCACGCCTCAACACTCTTCCAACACCAGCAGAACTCCCCCATGCACACAAGAACTTCAATTTTGCTCGTGTTACAGTACACGTGCTCTTTTTTGGGTGTGTGAATCATACCGAAAATTCCAGCCAAATATGATCGATCATGTCACCCATACTATGTTCCTTAACCTATATCACATCTCTATACCAAATTTTAGCCATTGAATCGACCCATAACCCCTTCATTTTGACGGTCGAAATTCTGCCAGAACTGTTTAGAAATTTCCCGCCTTTTTCCAAAATTTGAATTTATGAGAAGAAAAGTGTCCTCCCCCTAATCCTGTACGGGTGTCCCTTTAGCAATTGGGGTGGAAATAGTAATTTTGGGGTGGAAATAGTAATTTTTCTGGGTTCCTCCCGTACATTTCTGGGTCGCTTCCGGTGCATTTCTGAGGTGCCTCCGGTACATTATCCTGGGGTGTAAAACACTACTTTTCGAGCTCATTTCGCCGCAAAGGCTTATTTCTCTAAAAACATCTACAAAAACACAAAATAACACAATAAGTACTTAATCGAGTCTAACAATACAGAATATTGAGAACAAAATAGACACATAAATGCGTCTATCAAATACCCCCAAACTTATTATTTGCTAGTCCTCCAGCAAAACTAAAAAATAAAACCGAGTTAATCTCGGGTGGGTTTAACAGAGGTGTACCCACAAAACCATGACTTCTAATTGGTCACAAGTATCCAAAGAGCTATGAGGACATACATATTCTCAACCTATCTCCAAGTAACTAGAATGCCAGAGAAATTAAAGGTGTCAGCTCTAAAGCTGACTGAAGAAAAGGGGAGACACATCCACACGACTGCTAGATAAAGAGATATCCGCTACACAGCTAGATAAACATTGTAAGATGCGTCCGGTGCTGATGGATAAGATTAGAAGAGAGATAAAGATGAGAGGGACATCTGCTACACAGCTGGACTAATTACGTGTGATGAGTTAAACCAGTGCTAGAAAGATCTTGTGCCATATTGAAAGCAGACTAACAAAGCAACCAAAATGCATCTTTCTTCGACTCTCTCACAGTACTCAGTAGAAATAACATCTTCTTCGGTCTTCAACTGTTGATGATAAACTCTCGAACCTCATAGAACCTTGACAATTAACTCTTCTGTTCGATTTCTTGCTTGACTTATAAATTTCTTCTTCCCTATGGCCTTATTGAACAAAAAGAACGTAATGATGTTTCATTTTTTTTTTCATTTTTTTTTCATTTTTTTTTTACAAGACAAAAATTTACATGGCCATGAGAGAAGGACTTTCAAAACTTGGATCTTCGCAACTTGTGATGTCTTGGTATCATGGATTCTAACAACTTATATCATTTGCTCTTATAACTTCAAATTTGATTTTTGAAGTATTCTCTTCTATTGTTGCTTCTAAACCTAAAACGTCTTCAACTTTCTTCATAGATTTTGATGTCGCTCCGCTTGTTGATGATGATAAGTTTCTACTGAGAGAGGGTCGCAATCCAGTAACTAAGACTACATTGTGAGGTTGCTTTGTCTTTCTGGCATTTCCCTGACCTTCTTGCCTTTCCATCATGTATGGTTAGGTCCATCACGGTTATCCTCTAAAAGGAACAATTTCTCTCCTGAATTTCAAGGATCTCAATGTCTTTTTCTCTAATGTCTCAATAAGTTGTTATCTCTAGCATTCCAATTTCTATCTTTTTGGTGAGAAACAGTATGTAAACTTAGCTAACCGGATACCATGTGACGCTAGAAGTTTCAAAAATGCAACTAAAAAGTTTCTCCCATACCCCCAAACTTAAATCTAACATTGTCCTCAATGTTCTAAAAATGAAACTAAAAGCATGAACAAGGAGAAACTGTTACCATTTGAAGCGAAAGAGTTAAGGAAAGATATTACCGTGTTGCATGAGCATGGGATACCTCCCAAGAAGTGCTAAGTTTAAAGTCTTCAGC
Organism: Papaver somniferum; assembly: GCF_003573695.1. Classification (NCBI taxonomy): domain Eukaryota; kingdom Viridiplantae; phylum Streptophyta; class Magnoliopsida; order Ranunculales; family Papaveraceae; genus Papaver; species Papaver somniferum. The sequence continues at coordinate 3,562,878 of NC_039367.1, forward strand.
CAGACTTAGGAAAGGATTAGTCAACTCGAACCATAAAGTAACAGTCGAAATAACTGTGGGTCTTCAAAACTAAATAGAGCTGACCAAAGGAAACTGCAATGAACCAAGAAAGTGAACAAGACTAGCATGCCCTTACTTAGTTTCCTGATTAAGAAATTTATATCTAATTGTGGTTCAGGTTCAGGCTCTATAAAAGGGTCTAAATAAAAGGTTTTCGTCGGTTGGATTTCCTCAAAGCTAAGATCCGGTTCAGGTATTAGAGTCTGGAAAAACTCAACTAAGAACTTAGAAACACATAACAACAACCTGAATAATTGGGGATCCTCTAAGTCAATTAGATTTGACTCACAAAGTTGACCATAATAATGGTCATTCTTAAGAAAATGTGTCGACCCTAATATCCTAAAGTAATTAGGTTTAGTCTCAAAACTTAATATCCGACACATCTGAAAATCATACGTTCCCACAATTGGAAGAAAAGTTTTTGGTGGGAAAACAAAGTCAATCTTGGTATCATAGCCTGGGTTAACCACATCAACCAGAGGATGGGTTTCTAACAACTGAGCTTCTCTATGGACATCATTAGGTTCGGGAAAACATGTATGAAGATAATATTGTAATATGGTTGAGGCATAAATGTCAAGTCCTACACGAGGGAACTTTCTAAGAGTTAAAGCACATGGAGAATGATAATCACCCCCAAACTTAGAGTTTTCTGTGTCTCTAGAAAGACTAGTCACAACTTCCCTAATTTCTAGGTCATCAGATTCCTGGAAATGGTCAATTGATTCTTCTAAGTCAGGTTCATCCTCACTCATCTCTACGAGTTCATCTTCTTCGTCTAAGACTATTGTTTCTAAATCGCTAGACTCTAAAACATTATTCTCAGAATAAACTCGTTCCTCTAAATCATTATCGGCTTTGTAAACAGGAAATACTACATCGTCTAAGACGAGGGTATCTCTAGTCAAATCCTCGTCCTTTTGAATAGGTGAATAATTATTAAAATTATTTGGATTTGAACTAGAAATAATATTATCATTGTAAAGCTCAATTGGAGTAACCATTTCCTGATCACTATGCCTACATATTTCATGTTCTTCATCGATACTATCCTCATCATAATCATCATTATAATAACATGAAAATGATCGAACCTCATCAAAACAAGTAGTGTTACCAATTCTAACCTCGTCATCTTGATTATGCAAATAACTATCCTCATTTTTAAGGGTATTATTGGAAACACTATATTGGAAAGTAAGATTATTTCGAGCAAGTCTTTCGTTCGTCTCAGCCATCATCTTGAGGGATTCCTCTATAGGAAGTTCACTCATTATTGTAGTTTTTTCGTCTATAATTACACTATTCATCTCGGCTAACTTACGTGTCGACTCAGCTAACTCCCTGAGGGACTCTTCTAAAGGAGGAATAGGAACAGAGGGATCATAAAAAGGACTACTTTTCAATAGTTTGATTGTATCCTGTAGAGACGAAGAACTAGTACTATAATCTTCTTGCTCGTAAGACTGATGCATGTGTGGATAGTAATTGGGCTCACCAGGGTATGACCCATATCCCTCCAAAGGATGGCGTTCCCAACCACTACTCCCAACATGGTCATAAAAAGGATGATGTTCATATTCAAATTCAGGTCGATACTCATTGTATTGGCTTCTATCATACCAGTTCGACATTCTTAATTGCAAGGGAATTCTACACAACCACAAACAAGTCCGACTCTACTCCACCAAAACAAACCTAAAGATTTCTAGCAAACAAAAAGCATTATGGCTTCACTTAGATTGTTTCTAGACTTGCTTCTATCTCTCGAAGGGGAATTCGTTACAATTTAAGCAAACCCCTCTGGAATCAATCCGAGTCAAAGTAAGTTGAATTGAGGCGAGGGAAGCTCAGTGGAGCTTTGATACCCAAGGCCTCACCGCTATCACAAGGCGGCGCAGTCACGCATTCAACTCACAGAAACCATCATGAACTTCGAGGTGTGCTTAAGAAAGTAACCAATATCCTTCGAAATTTTTTCCTAATAAGCGATATACCCTATCGGTCTCGTTCTAGTCAAGTTTTAAGCTTGGGTTCGCGTTAGGTTTCTTTTTCCTAAGGCGGGCAAGAAGGGAGCGGTGATGAAATCCGAACCCTTATCTTGTATTGGCCAGGCCTTGCCCTTTACTAGGAATATAAAAACAGTCCAAATTCATCCTCAATCAATGAATCACCTTAAGGAATACAGTAACTCGCTTACAGGAGATTCGCGAGTGTTTCGATGGACTTACCTCCCGTACCAGACGGGCGATGAACCGTTGTAGTCGACTCGGGCCACGACTCCTATGTCATGTGCGAACCCGAGGGGCCGAGACGATATTGTAATCGTCGTCCTTCCCTGCAAACAGTTTATATTTTTTTTTTATATAACCCTTCCGTAGGGTTTAAAAAAATTAATAAAAATAATGTCCCGATTGTCCAGTCCAAAGAAAAAAAACAAAAATAAAATAATAATAATAATTACAAAAAAAATTGGAAAGTCTCTTAAAAAAAATAATTCTCTCTTTTTTTTTCTTTTTCTCTCTTTTTTCTTCTTTTTCTTTTCGCTTTGTCTTTTTCCTTCTCTTTTAGCTTTAAGCTTTGATTCCAAGGTCTTTAGTATCCAACTTCAAACCCGTAATACAAAGACACAACCAAAGAGACGTAAAAAGAACAAATGGAATAATAAAAAATAATAAAAACCTAAAAATTCTACCTAAGCACAAATCCGCGTCGGCGGCGCCAAAATGATTATTGATTTTTTGTGGGTTGTGGTTGTAGTAATGAATCGTGGTTGTAGTAGTGAAGGTTCAAACTCTCGGATTTGTGAAGGATAATTTCTTTTTAGACTTAATAAAAATAAATAAATAATTTTATGTGCACAATATTAACAAATTAAATATGGGAGAGAATTTTTATCGGGGATCAGGATTCCACCATTCACCAAAATTTATGTGATTCAATAACAATTCTTATCATGCAATTCTAGACAATATAACTCCAATCAATGGAAATTGTGATTCTAATCATTGCCTAAATTAGATTTTGAAAACATCCACTGTTAATCGCGAGCATGAAGTATCAAAAGCAATTTACTAAGCATACTCCATCAAGAGAAAACACAATTGATTAATAAAAATCATTTACTCCATTTTTATTCGGTGCAATTAATCATAAAAGAGTTGCATAAATAAATTTAAATAAATTTTACCACATAAATTTTGGAAGAATGGCTTCCTCCGTCACCCCTGGGATTGGGTTTAGATACTCATGATGAAAAACCTCTCAAATTGATTCATTGATACTCAAAAGTTGTTTACAATCAAGAGAAAATGGAGAAAAACGGTTTACAACAGTGTTTGCGACACATATAGAGCGTTCAAAAAGAACGATACAACAGAGGTGTTGTTGTTCCGAAATCGGGGAAAGGAATTGAGTATTGTCGCAATTAAGCGACATTAATCAACGACTGTCCCTGAGGGTATTATGTTCTTCGTGTTCTTCCTTGCACCAGCAGCAAGCTTTTATCCTGCGTGACTTTCTTTCGATTCTTCTCGGCTCCTAAACTCTCCCAAAGACTCTCCCACTATTCTAAACTCTTTAGCCTTGTATTTATAGTGTTTTAGAACAAAAATATCCGACCATAACACCGTATAATCTCCCATTAATCCCGTCATTTCTCGCTGCCCATATTTAACAATAATTTCCATTTTTGGCTTCTACACACGTAAACTTTGATCCTGCACGCTCTAGTTAACCTTCCCCACGCCTCCGAAGTCATCGAACTCCTCCAAAACACTCCATGCATGGCAAACACATAATCAAACTCGTGTTGCAGGACACGTTGCTCTGTTTTGATATCGTGACTCAAACCAGGATTTCCAGCCAATTCCAATCGAATCCGATGCCCACAATGTGTTCCCTATCCCATATCACAACTTCCCACCAAATTTCAGCGATTGAATCGCACTAAAACACCTTCATTTTCTCGATCACAAATCTGCCAGTTTTGAATATATTTTTCCCGCCAAAAAGCTGTTTTTGAATTTAAAGAGAAGATGGATGCCCCTTAACCAGAGCTTGGGTGCGAATAGCAATTGGGTGGAAATAGTAATTTTTGGGTGGAAATAGTAATTTTTATGGGTTCCTCCGGGACATTTCTGGGGTGCCTACGATACATTTCTCCGGGGTGTAAAACACTGCTTTTTGAGCCCATTTCGCCGCAAGGGCTTATTTCTCTAAAAATTCCTACAAAGACATAAAAGAACACAATAAATACAAAATTGAGCACTAACAATACATACAATAGAGACATATTAGACACATAAATGCGTCTATCATGTTCTGCCAACCCTTTTGCATCACGGGAATTGATGTTCATGGTTTCTTCTTCATATTTACGAAATACATTTTCCCACATGGTGTTACCATGTTGTTGTGCACCATCGATACAATCTTGAGTAAAAAAAAAACATAATTACGACAAATTCATTATCTCGTTCATGGTGTATTTTGCACCCCGGACTTTGACCTTTTGACCTTTACCGTTGTCTTGGCTTAGAGATTGTGAATTCATATTACAAGAAAATAAGAATTGTAGAGAATGTGTGACTGTTTTAGATTTGAAGTAGATTGAGAAATTGAGAAATTCTAGAGAGATTTATAAATTCTGGTGTGAGTTGAAATGAGTTTGAAATTGGGTATTTATAGATGGGAAAAATTGTAGCCGTCTGATGAGGAACTGATGAGCGATGATCAAATCAGCGAGCAATATAATGACTAGCGCTGGCGCTAGAATGATCAGCGAAGGATATTATCTAGTGATGGGCACTCTATCGCTCGCTCGCTGGAAACTCCATTGTGTATGCCTATATGTTATAATTGACATATAGGCATATACATTTGGCACTTTGACATACCCATAATGGGTGCATATATGGTAAAATATGATGTTTGCCATATGATTGGGAATAAGCCTAAGACCAAGTGTATATGATTTTTGCTTCGTTCCCAGACTCACTACACTAAACACTTTGACAAACTTTTTGATCTGTGACCATCTTTATATTAGGAAGATGGGAAAGATGAATACATTGACGAAGAGTGTTTCCCTTGGCAACAATGGCGCTTAAGCGGTCTGGCCACACCGGCGGGATATCTAATATCTGCAGCACTCACGGTATAAACGATGCGATTAGATCCCGCCCAAAACCACCCAACCCGAACAAAGAGAACAAATGGTCATTTTCATCCGGGGAAAGATGAATACGTTCGAGTATTTTGAGAGAAAAACTTTGGAAACAAAAAAGATTAATCCTATTATGCTTACTTTATCTATCGTGGAGGCCTGTTCGGAGGGCACGTGGTCATTCATGGAACACTATTTTCTTTGTTAAATGTTATTTTTAGCATCTTCATAGACTTATCAATTGGGTTGGATCTTGTGATAGATGTAGTGACAAAAAGTACGGAACCTCTAGTTTTTTAAGCATAAAAAACCTCTAATTGGTGGACTACCTTATGTATTTCATTCCACAAGACTTGTTTACATGGCTCTTTTAAATTAATGTAATCTTCGGTTTTATTTTCTGTCAGAAAACCTAAATGTTGATGGTATTTTGTAATCCTTTTAATAAAAAGTCTTTTACATTAATGTAATCTTCAGTTTTATTTCCTATTAGAAAACCTAAATGTTAGATGGTATTTCGTAATCCCTTTAGAGCATTTCCAACAAAGGGTGAGAGTTTTATTTTCTTTTAATACATAGGATTTTAGACTCTCATTTAGATTAAATCCATCTCCAACAGTAAGTCCTATAAAGTAGAAAGGATGTCTAAATAAATATGAAGGTCTTAGGGAAAGTATTATTTAGACCTTAGGAATGAACTCCATGTCATCTTTTGACTATTTTATTATTATTATTTTTAAATAAATTTTTTCTAAACAATAGGAAAAAAGAATCACTTTAATCTTTATCCAAAAAACACAAATCCTAAAACTAAGACCTCACACTACTGGAGATGGTTCATGAGAAAAACATTACTCTTTTTGCTACATATATATAACCCCACAAATAAGGATCTAAATAAAAACTCCATATAGGATTTGCAGAACCCACTTTGGAGATTCTCTTAGTAAAAAGTGAATATGTCCATATAACTGTTACCCATGTAAGTGTTGGCTTAATTAATACTTCCTCCGTCTCTAAAAAATAGACAGATTTTCTTTTTTTGGGTGTATCAAAGAAATAGGCTGGTTTCCTCGAAAAGAAAGTCAAATATGGATCTAATAACAAAAGGGTTTGACAAATCTCCTGTGTCATTCTCATTTGATGACCATAATCCGGTGGTTCATATTTATGGTGACATGGCAGCTTGATTTTCTTTTCTTATCGGCTTAGTTAGCCGAGACGTTTTCCTTTTAAAGATATGTCTGTCACATACCTGCATATAACTATCCTTGAACTTGGGTCTGTCCCGAATAATTCATTGGGTGTACTCAGTATTAGTTAGTGGATAGTAGTGTAACAGTGTGTGTCGTTGTTGGATTAGTCAAGTTTGGGACAGGTGTCACACTTGGATTAGCTAATTCCGATTTGAGTTATCTCCCTCTTTCTTCTTTATTAAGTGGAAGAACTATTTTGTAATGGTTAAGCTTGAATTAATGAAACTGTTCTAAGGCTGCTACGACGGATTGTTACCATTTTTCCGTTATTCTTCAAATCCATTTTTGTATTCTGATTATTGATCGTACTAAGTATAGTACAATTGGTATTCAGAGCTGTTCTTTCCTACCCACGCATCAAACTTGAGCTCAATTTTTTTTTCTCTCTCCATGGTTGCTCAAACCTGTAAGGAGTTAACTGATACTACTAATAAACAACAACTTCAAATCGATAAAATCCATCTCCAACTCGAATCGATGCTTACCAGAGACGAATTCGAAATCAACTGAAAGATGGTTTGGATTCACATATGTTGTCCTTACAATCGATGATGCAATCTCAAATGGAGACTCTCTTATCCACAAGAAATTTCCACCACGATGGCTATAGTCGAACTCAAGGACATCCTTCAAATGGTGACAATTCATTCCACAATCACACCGGCGGACGAAATTCAAATTACCACCATCGTCTTCCTAAGATAGACTTTCCACGTTTTGATGGAGATAATCCAAAATCCTGGCTTAATAAATGTGAGTATTACTTTCATATGTATGAAATTCCTGATATTAACAAAGCTAGGATGGCTCTATGCACTTTGATGGCAAACCAGGTCAATGGTTTGAGAATTTTCGATTGATTAGACCACATATTACCTGGCAAGACTTAAGTAATAATGTTTGTCTTCGATTTGAAAATCCTGCGCATGAGAATATTGTGGGAATGTTCAATAAATTGTTTCAAATTACAACTGTGGATGCCTATTTTGAAGAATTTGAACAATTGAAGGCCTTGCTGTTAAGCAAACATAATATCTTTAACGAGGAATATTTTATTAGCAGTTTTATTAGTGGGTTAAAAGAAGAATTAAGAGAACCGGTGCTTATGTTTGGTCCTACAACACTGTTAACTGCCTTCTCTCTAGCTAGAATGCAAGAGAAAACACTGGCTCTACAACAAAAGTCTGTAAAACCAGCTACAAGAGCATATTCCACTTCTTTTTCAACCACTAGACATTTTACTCCAAAACCCCCTATTACACCAGCTTCTTCCACTCAATCAACTTCATCCACTTCAAACATCTTACCAAAACATAACACATCTCTTCCTATTAAAAGACTCACCCCTGAACAGGTGCAAGCTAGAAAATACATAGGTTTGTGTTATAATTGTGATGAAGTATACAAAAGGGGTCATGTCTGTAAACAACAACATCTGTGTTTAATGATTGGAGATGAGAGTGAAGACAATTCTCTGGAATCTGAAGCAGCTCCTCACCTTGAAGAAGAGGACTCACCTATGGAGAGTGACATGGAAATTTCCGTTCATGCATTGACAGGTAATAATTCTGGTGAGACTATTAGAATTCCTGGTCTTATTAACAAGAAATATATATCAGTGCTTATAGATACAGGAAGCACACATAGTTTCATTGATAGTGACATTGCTAGGTAACTCAACTGTTCCATTGAGCCAACTGCTAGCATGTTACTCATTGTGGATAATGGTGATAGAACTATCAGTAATGGTATATGCTCAAACTTAAATTGGTTTGTGCACAACCACAAGTTTCCTGGGAGTTTAAGACTTTTACCACTTGGTGGTTGTGATTTGGTTTTGGGAGCTGATTGGCTGAAGCAATTGGGTGATGTGATTTTTAATTTCTCCAAGTTGAGCATCTCTTTTAAACACAATGGTAAGAAAATTACACTTACTGGTACTCAAGATAAATCCTTTTGAGCATGATGAGTGGTAATGCAGCTAACATATTCTTCAAAAAACACACTCATGGCATCATTGGCCAACTATTTACCATCTCCATTTCACCCACACCTACACCTCCGTCACCTCCAATTTCAGAATTACTCAATTAATATTCTGATGTTTTCTCTGAGCTAAAATCATTTCCACCTCAGAGAAACCTATACCACTCTATTCCACTTAAGCCAAATTCTGAACCAGTTAACATGAGACCTTATAAGTGTCCCTACATTCAGAATTCAGCCTTGGAACAACTAGTTCAAGATATGCTTCAGTCTAGCATCATTCAAGCAAGTCACAGTCCTTTTGCTGCTCCTATACTTTTGGTCAAAAAGAAGGACAACACATGGAGGTTTTGGGTTGATTATAGAAGGCTTAACAACATCACAGTCAAGGATAAATTTCCAATTCCCATTATAGAGGAGTTGCTTGATGAATTACATGACAAGATTTTTTTTTCAAAGATTGATTTAAGAGCTGGATATCATCAAATAAGGGTAACTTCTGCTGACATCTACAAGACTGCATTCAGAACTCATCATGGCCACTTTGAATTCAAGGTGATGCCATTTGGACTTACCAATGCACCTGCTACCTTCCAAGCTCTTATGAATGATATCTTTCAAGACCACTTAAGGAAATTCATCTTGGTGTTCTTTAATGATATCCTTGTGTATAGTTCTTCCTTGGAGGAGCATCTTTTGCACTTGCAACTTAAATTGGATATATTGAGAAAGCATCAGCAATTTTCCAACTTTTCAAAGTGTTGTTTTGGCCAACATGAGCTGGAGTATTTGGGACACATCATTATTGCTGAAGGGGTTAAAGCTGACCCTGGAAAAATTTCTGTTATGATCAATTGGCCACTCCCACACACACTCAAAGAACTTAGAGGGTTCTTGGGCCTCACTGGCTATTACAGGAAATTTGTGAAAAATTATGGCCTCATCAGCAGACCACTCACTGACTTACTCAAGAAAAATGCATTCCTTTGGTCTCCTGCAGCTACAACAGCTCAAAGAAGCCATGTCCTCTACTCATGCGTTAAGTCTTCCCAATTTCACTAAGAAATTTGTACTTGAAACTGATACTTGTGATGCTGGTATTGGTGTTGTTCTGATGCAAGAGGGCAAACCACTAGCCTTCTTCAGTAAACCTTTTGGGCCAAGAGCAGCTGCATTGTCCACCTATGAAAAAAATTGCTCTTTATTGTTCAGGCTGTCACCAGATGGAGACAGTATCTACAAGGTAATCACTTCATTATCCAAACTGATCACCGGAGCATCAAATATTTATTAGAACAAAATATCTCTACTACCTTACAGCAGAAATGGTTGATGAAGCTTATGGGTTTTGATTATGAAATTAGATATAAAAGAGGATATGATAATACTGCTGCTAATGCACTTTCTAGAAGACATCATGAGGTTGGTACTTGTCAGGATATTTCCATCTCAGAACTAGCTTGGTCTCAGGAAATTGTTGATAGCTACTCTTCTGGTGCAAAAGTACAAGCCGTCATTGCACATCTTTCACTCCATCCATCTACTCTTCCCCACTATTCCTACACTGATGGTGTTTTGAGATTCAAGTCCAGAATTTATGTTGGCTCCACCTCAGATGTTAAGAAAAAAAAATTGGACTGCATTCACTCTTCTTCAGCTGGTGGACATTTTGGAATTCAAGCAACTTATATGAGAGCTAAATCCACATTCTTTTGGCCTGCAATGAAGAAGGAGATACTACAGTTTGTCTCAGCTTGTGATGTCTGTCAAAGGAATAAAAGTGACCACAATTTTCCATCTGGCTTGTTGCAACCTTTGCCAATTCCTAACCATGCTTGGCAGCAGATCTCTATGGACTTCATAGAGGGACTTCCAATGAGTGACAGAAAATCAGTTATATTAGTGGTGGTTGACAGACTCACAAAGTATGCACATTTTATTGGATTGCATCACCCTTACACTGTTGCTTCTGTGGAAAGGGAGTTCATAGCTCAAGTTTACAAACTACATGGTCTACCTGCATCCATTGTGTCTGATACGGACAAAGTCTTCACTAGCCATTTTTGGCAAGATTTGTTCAAGGCTTTTGGTACTCAGTTACACCTCAGCATTGCATACCATCCACAAACTGATGGCCAGACTGAGAGAGTGAATCAATGTTTGGAAAATTATCTCAGATGCATGTGTGGACATCAACCAAAAAAATGGCATCAATAACTTCCTCTTTCTGAATGGTGGTACAACACCAATTACCACACCAGTCTGAAGGTAAGCCCATTTCTAGCTCTTTATGGTTACAATCCACCTCACTTTGCTTTTCCTTCAACTTCCACCACTTCTGTTGCTGCTGTGGAGGAATACTTGAAACAAAGAACTGTTATGTTGGAGTTACTAAAAGACCCACTCTCTAAGTCCCAAGAGAGAATGAAGTTATACGCAGACAAGACTAGAGTGGATAGAAGTTTTGAGGTGGGTGATAAAGTATACTTCAAGCTCCAACATTACAGACAAGCTTCATTGGCATTGATAAGGAATTTCAAGCTTGCAACCAAATACTATGAGCCTTTCACTGTACTTCAGAAGGTTGGCAATGTGGCCTACAAGTTACTTTTACCTGCAGAGGCCAGAATACATCATTTTTTTCACGTTTCTCAGCTCAAGAAACAGATTGGTGCCCAACATACTATTTCTCCAACACTACCAGTCATCAACAGTGAATGCCTGGTCCTAGTCATTCCTGTAGCTGCACTGGATTCTAGAACTATTATCAGAAATGGTGTTTCAGTTCCTCAACTGATCATTCAATAGACCAATGCCTCCGCTGAAGATGCCACCTGGGAGGATGTACGCAACATTAAAATCCACTTTCCAAGGTTCAATCCTTGAGGACAAGGATTTGGTGATGGGGGAGGGTATTTGTCACATACATGCATAAGACTATCCTTGAACTTGGGTCTGCCCCGAGTAATTCATTGGGTGTACTCAGTATTAGTTAGTGGCTAGTAGTATAACAACGTGTGTCGTTGTTGGATTAGTCAATCTTGGGACATGTGTCACACTTCAGTTAACTAATTCCGATTTGAGTTATCTCCCTCCTTCTTCTTTATTAAGTGTAAGAACTATTTTATAATGGTTAATTTTGAATTAATGAAACTGTTCTAAGGCTGCCACTGCAGACTGTTACCATTTTTCTGTTACTCTTCAAATCCTTTTTTGTATTTTGATTGTTGATCGTACAAAGTATTGTACACTATCCTAGAAGAAAATTAGCAAAATCAGAAGAAGAAAAAACACCCTTGATTTTGTCATATATTTTATAACTAGTCTACCTGATGTTTATATTTAGTTCACCAAAATGTCCACATTTTATATAATTTTTTTTAGTCCCCTTCTACTTTCTTTTCGTATCGGCTTAGTTAGCTGAGCTATTTTCATTTTAAAGATCTGTCTTACATTTTCCCCACAACAGAAACGCGGTCTCAGTTGTAACCTTTTTTTTGACAGGATTATATTCTTCTTCGCTTGCTCCTCCTCGTTCTTACTAAATATTTTGATCACATACAAACCGATAATATTGGATTAGCTAGATCTCACCTGATTTTGGTACTTGCTTAAAAAAAAAGAACTGATTTTGGTATAGTAACGACACAGGTACCCTTCTATCGCTGACTTTAACCGGATAGATGCACTACAAAGTACAGAGTCTACAGACTAGCTACCTTTCATAGTACAAGCAAACAGTAATACTATACTTGTCCTGTTATTAGGAGTGAAAAAATGGATTCAAGAGGGAAGAACTAAAGGGAGGGAATCCAAATTTTAGGAGAGGGATTGACTCTTGAAAAATAGGATAGAAGTCTAAAATGTCCTTTTGTATTCATCTTCATCCCAAGACAAGACCGACACTAGCCTAAAGAACGTTGAATTCCTGTAAGCTTCTTGCGTAACCTAGATTTGGTCTGGAGTAAAAAGAAGCGATTGGCAAGAGAAAATCAATGTCCGTGCAAGTCGCCTAATCAATACTATTGAATTTGAACGTTTTTATATATCAGTTGAAACTTATGATCCTTATTAATAATAAAGACGAAGATCAGTATGAAATGGAATCAAACGTGTATTCCTTGTTTGTTGTTTTAGTCTACTGATCTGTTGTGTTGATAATAGATTTTATTTATATGCTCATAAAATTAAACAAATCATAATGCTTATACCGGAAAATTTGGGGATTAAGAATTCTCTCATAAAATTTGAGAATTAAGGAAAGTTAAAAGTTGGGATTGAGATAAACTTAAGAATTAGAGACTTTATTAAGATGGTAGTCACAATTAAGAGAACTTGTACAGAACGCATGCTAAAAAAAGAAAAAAACTCTAGAACTTCTTCTCGCTCAGATTTAGTCCTTTTGGACTAAATCTGAGCAAAGATATTTAGTTTTTTATGAATAAAAGTAGTCTAATTTGTAGTTTTAGGTTTTGTTTTTGTTTTTGTTGTTTTTGGTGTTTTTTTTTTGCTGAATCACACATTTTTATTAATTGAATGCAAAAACCAAGACAAAAGTTTTACAGGACTGAAGAGACTAACCAAATTACTACAAGACTAAAAGACTGACTCAGACAAGGATAAAAAGTAAAAGATGTAAGAAAAGCTAGACTTTTAGATTAGCATAAGCTAAAATAAGGTACTCCTGGTTGTTTAATTCTCTTTAGGAATGAAGGTCTTCCCAGGTGAATGATTCTTTCTCCTGTATTTAAACTTACTCCTCTTGTTGCCAATGTATTTGCTGTGAAGTTTATATCCTTCATGCAGTGAATCAATTCAACTTCTCCAAACTTTTTACTTACTTTCAGCCATCTTGCTTTGATATACCAAGGTATTTCACCACTTTTAAAACATTCTATGGTAGTGATTGAGTCTGACTGAATGATTATCTTGGTACATTCTAGGTAAACATCCCATTCAAGTGCACAGAGTACAACATATTCTCCTGCAATTGAAGTAAGAGCAACACTAATTCCACCTGTAAGAGTGCTAAATACCTGACTGTTGCAGTCCCTAGCAATGACTCCAATGCCTGCATTCCCTGGATCTCCAAATGATATTCCATCACAACAAAATAAAGTAAAGTCAGCTGCAGGAGCAATCCAGAAAGTCTCTTTGATGCAGTTAAATTTTATGTTTCTGTCACCAATTTTGAAGAATGATAATACTTGAGAATCATAGTCTTGACTCCATTTATTCCCTTTCATTTTGTGGATTCCTTCTTGTACTGTTTTGTATACTCTGCATTTAAAAGTATTACTATGAGGCTTAACTTCCTCAAATAGTTGCTTATTTCTTTGAAACCACAATTCTCTCACATTTGCACAGGCAACTGTCATCCATAGATCTTTTATAATGAGACTTTTATTTTGGCAGCTACACAAATGTCTTCAAAAGATTTTGGATTTTTGAACCCAAAAATGAAGCTCAGCCAAGACCATATCTCCAAGCTGAATTTTCATTGCCATAATGTATGATTCATGTTGTCCTCTTCTTCTTGACAAATGCAACATCTAGAAACTATTTCATAGCCTATCTTCCTCATCTCCTCATCATCCATATACACTCCTTGCTGCAACTTCCAAATGTTGCTCGCAATACTGGGGTGCATAAATGGCTTCCAAATATAAATAGGTCATGCAAGCTTTGGCTCTTTTTTTCCTTACTCTCTCAACTGCAGCTGAAGTTACAAATTTTCCACACTTGTGACCAGTCCGTACCACCTTATCTTCACCACCATTATTGTCAGGGTAGCAAGCATTGGTTATGAATTTTTGGTTTCTATGGACGCATTTCTTCGCTATTTGGGCGATCTTTTCCTCGTCTTTAGGACGATTTTCTCTTCGCTCTAATAGCGATTCTCTGAAATCTCCATGGCGTTTCTTGGTTTGCTATTCTCAATTCGTCAAGAACATCTATGATTCTGCTCAGATTTTCTTTGGATTCATCTTCAACAAGAGGGATTTGGGGCATCCGGATTCTTTTGGATCTACAAGATGTCGGGCAAATTACTCCATTTTAATTGGAGCATCTCTCATTGAAGAAGATAATTATTTGAAATGGTCGGAGTTGATTCCGGTTTACACCATCATTCGTCAATACTACTGGTACAAAAATTGGATATCTTTACGATGCATGTCTCTTTCTCTTCGCGATGTATTTGCAATTGGTGTCATCATTTGTATTTGGATTTTGATTATCTTGTATTTTGGTGTTTTTGATAATCTTGTAAGCAATCATGTAATCACTATTTTGGTATGAATGAATTGAAATGTGATTTTCAAGAAAAAAAAAGGATTGGTAATTCAGAAATAAAGATTTATTTTGATTATATTTCTTTTTGACCAAACATTGACCTGAATTTGGTAGATTTCTTTCCCTCCTCAAATCCATTCTTTCCCTCCTATTAACAGGACTCGGATACTTGTGTCTCAGTGAGCTTACTTCCCAAAGAAATGGGGTCCAGAAGTGCATCCATGATACTTCAACAAAATTCATAATAAAGATTGAGTTAATTGATTTTCTCCTGACGCCGCGGGAGCTAGACAGCAACATTAGCAATAGAAACATTTTCCTCTTCTAAATGAGGAGCAACCTAAAAAGGCGATGAATCTATAAAATGCTCCTATGAATCTTAGTTGAGACCATGTTTTCTCTGACGAAGAATATAGGGCAAATTAGCTAAGAGCAACTGCAATGGACGAGTAAACCCAAATTTTCAGTCGAGTGGGCTGGCGTAGTGGGACGGACCATCGATCAAAATTTGATTAAAGAGTAAAATCCAGACCAAATTTGATCTGCGATCAGGACCAAATCCAAATATAGTCGGGCGTTGATATAATCTCCGCTACACATCGGGCGTTGATATAATCTCCGCCATTCATCGGGCGTTGATATAATGTACGCATGAAACGGGACGTTGATATAATGTACGCCTGAAACGGGGCGTTGATATAATGTACGCCCGATGGGGCGTTAATATAATGTACGCATGAAACGGGGCGTTGATATACTTAACGCCCCACTTTCACAAATTTTCAAAACTTACATGGGGCGGGCTTTATACCTCCGCCCCATTTTTTTTTTGTTTCTAAAGCGTATACTATACCAACGCCCCACTCGCGCGTTATCTTTACCAACGCCCCATTCGGGCGTTATCTTTACCAACGCCTGATCCCAGGCTTAATGTTTATCAACGCGCGACCAAATATACTCTTTTCCCACTACGCCACATGACGGACTAAACCCAAATTTGGTCTTTTTTTTTAGTCTTTGGTCTTTGGTTATACTCGCACCATTGTGGACGCTCTAATGGAGCTGACCAGAAAAAAAGCGATTATGAGGCCACGTCATCCTAAATATCAATGGATGGCATATAAGAGATTTTTCAAAGGGGTTTGGAAACCCCTTTGTTATATGATCCTCACATAATTATTATTTGTTAGTGACTTTCCAAGAAGAAAAAAGATAGAAAGAAAAGAGAAATAATAATAATTATTATTTATTAGTGATTATTTATTATGATCCCCTTTGTTATATTATTATTATAATTATTATTATTATTTATTATTATTTATTTATTAGCGACTTTGTTATTTCTTTCTTTTTCTTTTTTAAGTGGCGATTGGAACTGGAATCGGAATTGTATATGCGATTCTGTTAGAATTCGGGCATCCAACTCAAAATCAATTGGCAATGAGTGGAGAGGCCCTAAGAGATTATAAACTGCAGGATCTTAATTTTCCATACAATGTGGGACTAATAATCTCAACACGCCCCCTCACGTGTAGCCTCGTTGGGTTTAACACGCGGACAATAAATCGGGTGACGCAGAGTAAAGGTGCGGTCGACTCGACACAAATAACCTGCTCTGATACCATGTTAGAATTCGGGCATCCAACTCAAAATCAATTGACAATGAGTTGAGAGGCCCTAAGAAATTATAAACTGCAGGATCTTAATTTTCCATACAATGTGGGACTAATAATCTGAATAGATTCATTGACTAATGAGAAATTTTATCAACTTCATAATGGGAACATTTTAAGCTAAGTCCTAAGTACACAAACAAACAACTTAGAGAAGATATTCTACGTTTTCGCGTTCCGTTGGATATTCTTGATTCGTCCTACCCACTAAGATGACTGAAAGTAAATCCTTGCTCTATAAGTAAACGACTTTGGATTTTGATGAAATAAAAAAGACAAAATTTAAGTCTATTGATTAACCCACCAATTCATATATCACCACCAACCTATTGGAAAGATAATTACAGACATTTTATATCTTTAATACAGAGGTACATAAGGGAAGCATAAAATCACTCAGCTGTATAAACAAAATCACCCAGAAAAATCAAAATAAATAAAATCATCCAGATATCTCTCTCAATAATAGATTCTCTAAGTCTCTAACCGAGTATTTTTCTTTTTCCTATGTGCAATAATAGTATTATTAACGTTGGCATTCATGTGTCTTGCAAACATACAAGTCCACTTCCAACACTTACAATAGGAGGCTAAAATAACGCTTCTAAGTTAGACCAAGTCGATTCTCTAGCTATTTGGTGATTATTACCATTAATATTATTACTGTTACAATTATTGACTATCTTTATTGTCAGCGCGTCGAGACCAGCAAGGCCGGCAGCAATGGCAGCTGTTATACCAACTATCATCCCAACTAGTTTTCCTATAGATTTTTTCCCTTCTCGTCCTTTAATATCATCAGTGCCTGAAACAAACCGATTTCCTCAGTCAATGGATCGATTATATGTTGGAACAATATTTATTAATTATTATTTTAATGTGTTTAACTAAATAAAATTAATTTACTGTTTTGTTTGTGAATGAAAAACTTATTAGTCCCACATTGTGGAGTTTCCACTTTTTAGTTGTTTTAAGAGACTATATAAGCTTTTTAGTCCCACATCGGGGAATTCCTCTTCTTAAATTGTTTTATTCCATTATATAAAGAAATTCACTACTTTTGTAAAATCATGGGAAAGAGGTTGCTCTATATTTTAGAGGGACCCCTAAGGGAAAATATTTTATACCGTTTTTTAAACATTCGCGATTTTCCTTAACGGTTTTTCAGAGTTGCCAAGCTCAAGTTGAGCATCTACTACATATGCTAGTAGTAGGTGTATTAGGGTGTTTTATCCTGGAGATATCCGTCCTGTGAGGGCTATAGCATCACTATTGAGTGTAGCCGGGCGGGGAGCTTGTTCGTTTCGTCAAAGCAATCACTTCTATTATAAAGGAGCTAAGTATCAATAACTTTTGCTTATTTGATTTTTCTTTGTTTTTGATTATTGCACCCAACATTATATACTCAGATGTACTAGAACATGAAGAAAATTGATTAAGAAGTATAGTTTAGTTACCTTTTGTACTGTCCTCGGATTTTTCAGGTTCGACCCATGTAAGGTAAAGATCATCGATTCTAAAATCATAAGAGGAGATCTTAGCTATAGCTGTGAATGGGATAGGAATCGTAACAGAAGCGCATATCTCACAACCTCCGGCAATCAGTACTTTTGCAGTATAGCTATCAACATCGCCGCCCAAAGAAACCGTCACCAGTACAGAGTTGGTTGCGTTACTTAGACAAGGAATTATCGCAATGGTACCAACATCTGGATTGCTTCTGGTTACTGATGTGGGACAACTGAAGAAGTGATACTTCTTATAAGCATAAGCCTTGAAAGGTGATAGATCCGTACTTATACTTTTCCGTTGAAGACGTCGAGCAAGGCAATTCTTCTGGTCGTAAAGTCGAATCTCTTTCTTAGCATAATCAATCTTCCTAACAAGAAATTCTCCAGATTGTGGTAGTTTCAATACTGTATGGTCATGAATATCGCAAGTGATATCAAAACCCGGGAAACCACATCCAATACCTTGAAGATCTTTATTTCCGAACGGGTAGGTGATTTCTGGTTCATTTCCGGGAACGCTGCACTGGACACTAGCACAACTTTTTTGACTGGTAACCCCTCCTAGGGCAACGGTAAAGAAGATTAGGTTTAAGAGAACGATATTTTTAGAACACAACATTTCTTTTCCTTAGTGGTTAAGTTTCACACTGTAGAGAAAGAGAGTGCTGTAGAGAGAGATGGAAATGGAGTTACGAGAAGAAACGAAATGGCATTATATATTTGTATGTATCCTGTCGTCGAGACTTTGGTTGGCGACGACTGTAAATAATGACGAGGCAAAATGTTGACGCGGACAAGGAAGACGTGTTATTCCCTGGGGTAACTTCTAGAAACGCTTAACCGGCTCAGGTAATTGGAGCGCCACCAACCATAGATTTAAACTTTTGCAACTATGTGAGTGGTGCATCTGGTAACAAAAAATCCTCTTGCATTAATTCCATGTTTAAAGTCTTGTACACAATTTGGCTACCGCTAGATGCTTTAAAATTTTGTGTGAATTTTTATGCATATATTGTTTTTTCTTTATCATCGTTCATCGTCGTTAAAGACGATCATAAGTTGTTTTTGGTTCGGAGAGCATCTCCAATAAAGGGTGAATCTTTTTATTTTTCATAACACATAGAATTTTAGACCCCCAATTAACATAAAACCCATCTCCAATAATTAGATCCTACAAACTAAGAGGGATGTGAAAATAAATATGAAGGTGTTTAAAAAAGTCTTATTTACACCTTCGCTTGCACCTCCACGTCATATTTTAATTTATTTTATTTTTTTAGAAATTAGTTAAAATAAAAATAAACGGTTAAGATTTTATCATACAAAATATTCTAAGGATTAAACCCTTGACTATTGGAGATAGTTTTGTAACCATGGGGTCCTATCATTTCTGTATGTGTAAAATCTCCTAAATAAATTTTTTGACCCCCACTGTTGGAGATGCTCTGAAGATACATATGATTATTTTTATTTATTTATCTTTCTGAAGCTAAATAAATTATTTTTGTTTATGTTTCAAATTTTTAAGATAAATAAATTATTATTGAAGATTTTTTTTAATGAAGATTCTTTCGATGAAAATCAAGACTTATAGTTGTAGATATATATTTACGAAAAGTTTACCGGGAGTCTGGCCACTAGCTGGGCACTGACCGCCTTTTGAATGACTAACCTTATTTTTGAAGATAAATAAAATAATCATTATTTTTTTAAGATAAATAAATTACTTTTAATTATTATTTTGAATATGTAAGTTAATAATGGCAAAAAGAGATGGGCCTATGAATCCCTTCTTAACTTTCCCGGGAAATGTTAATGAGAGAGGGTCAGACTTAAAATGGAGGATTTGGCGGAATTATAAATCCCAAGGAAAACTTGAATCTGAAGAATTTCAGTAACCAAATAAGCTAAAGGAATCGTAAATCCACTGAATCCTCTAGTCTATGAATTCTACCTTCAAAATTCCACAACCAAACCCACCATTAGTAAATTCGCGAATTAAACCCTTGTAATTTGCGAATCCATCTGTATCGTCCGAATACTTTTGAAACTCTGACTTAATTTTGTGAATTTCCATCCTAAAAAATGACCTATATGTGTTTTGACAAATTTCCGAATTATACAGCATGTATAATATGTTATCACCAAATTATCATTCTCTATCACATTTTTTACTTTTAAAATCTTACATACACCGATCTAAGTCGTATATCACCAATTCACATATTATTTGCTGATCATAAAATCATTATATCTAAGGCGAGACTATGTCAAACATAATTTTTTGTAGGTAAATTTATGAATTCTATTATTAGGGATTAAAAATGTATGGTATTTTGGGGTCTTGATGGGTCATGAAATACTAATTATTATAACCCCTTATCCTACTATTTTCAATAATACCTAATGTACCCTCGATTTGATTAGTGATAGTTATGATGATTAAGTAAACTAATCACGATATGCCAAATGGATTAGACTAATCTAATGATTAATTTATTGAGAATCATTTTTTTTTCTTTTGTATTTGATTTAGAAGATGATGATTTTGATGAAGTTTTTTGAATACTTTGAAAAAAACCTGATGAAACCTATCGTGGAACTAGTCTAGAAAACCTTATTGTTAGAGCACTGCTCGGTCGAACTAGCAAGAGTTGCTATCTCAATCTTATTTGTCAAGTTTAGTTTCCAAAACTATAAGTCTTGATTTCTAGTCTACTTATAGCAAAGTCTCGGATTAGGATAGAAAGTGTAGTTGATCTTTAGACTTCACGACGTTCATCGATTGAAGACGAAGAACTACTAAGGGGAGCTTGTGGAACTTCATCAATAAAAGGTATGTGGAGACTTGAACTCATCTATCACTCAAAAGTCTATCTACTCTATCTCATATTTCAGACAAAATTCGTATAGCTATATAGACTTCGATTATACATATTTGATATTTCGAGCTGAGTTTAACTCGCTTACATATTTCTCGAAATATGTGTTGGTAAGCTTTCGCTTTAGCCAAGTTCATCTTATATTCTTGACGAAAGTCAAAAGATGATCATGTGAAAATCGCCTGGTAACATCTTACATGATTTGTGTGAAACAGTCATTTGATGTATACTCAGAATGTTTCGTATTGATCTATCGATCACTTGAAAATTGCTTCGAAACTAATAATTTGTGTGAGACAGCTATCGTCGTCTTCCAAGAATGTTTCAATGATTGAAATGAGAGTTTAGAAAAATTAACCGTGATTGGATATAGCACAATATGCGTACTTGTATGCTAACTATTGCAAGTTATTCCAAGTCCGGGAACCATAGTATGCATACCCGTATGCGTACTGGTTGGTTTAATGAGAGTCCGGGAACTTAGTATGCATACCCGTATGCGTACTGGCTCAAGTTCATGATCGAAAATTCAACTGAGTTTGGAAGGTATGTGTACCCGTTCGCATACAGGCGAACCCAAACTTAGTCCAGCCACTTAGGTATGCGTACCCGTTTGCATACTTGAGTAGGTTATGTTCTAAAATTGGTTTGTTCATGAACTAATACATTGATATAATAAGGAATGCAATCTTTTGAAAACCTTGTCTATAATGTTCATGAATTGATTCGAGTAAATCAAAATCGATTTTTCTACAATTGTGTCTTGTATACTTCTATGAGAATATAAACAATTGAACAACTCTAGAACTAGTTTCATTTGAGTCATTTGAACTAGTTGTGTTAAGATGCACAAGGTTGATATGAAAGTGTTCATATGACTAAATTCGGTTAACTATTGTTGAGACAACAAGGCGTACACGTTTAGGTACGGTTACCCATATCTAAATACGGTTACCCATATTTGAGTCAATTTTCATTTGTGTGTAACAATCTAAGTTCGATCTAACGGTTGAAAGATATTAGATTGAGTCTAATCATGGTTTCATCTGACGGTGAATATTAAATGCTTTGTTACCAAGGTAACATTCATTGCAAAACCTGATTTGAAGACTATATAAGGGACAACTCTAGCAACTGGGAATCCTAGTCCCCACACCTCATGTGTGATACTAGTTGCGACTAGAGTCGATTCTCCTGTAACCTAGGTTTTTCTAAAACCATTATAGGTTAACGGATTGAAGACATCGTAGGGATTGTGAAGCTAGACCTAACTATTTTCTATGTAACTGCGTGTTCCGATCTTGTTATTTTCTATCGTATTGAGTACTATATTCTTTAAGATTTGCCCGAGATTTAATCTCCGATAGGCAAGATAAAAAGTAATCATAAACATCTTCGTATCATCGTTTGTGATTCCACAATATCTTGTTTCGCTACTGTATGAGGTGAAAAAAAATTGTGCTGATGATAGGTTGGGAAACCTACAATAAAATACTGCAAGTGCACAGCGTCTAACTAGTAGACAATGGCAAGTACAGGTCGTTCCCACGAGGAGTGTGAAATACTCTGCTAACTAATACCAAAACTAAATAATCAAATAAGTAATGTTTTAACGATTTTCAAAAGGCCGGAACAAAATGAAATAATAATAATTTTAACAATAAACAAAATGAAAACGGGTTATCAGGGTTTTCGGTTTCCACCAATTAAATCGTGTGAACTCTACTAATTTTTATATATTACTCAAGACAAATATTGAAATTAATTTCATGTCTCGGAAGATAGTATGTTAAATTCCAAAATATTGTTTCTCCGCTGTAAATTCCTTCGCTTCATCGGTAGTGATTCTATAAAGCATTATTTATCAATCCTAAAGCATATCACGTCAAAGAATTTAACCCAAGCATGCCATATCAATTGAAAAGCATAAATAATCAAAATAATCACATAAACAATTATACACCAAGCTATATGAAGTGAAAATACTAATCAATCAAATAATTATTAAAAATATCATCGTAGAGAGTACACAATTGAATTGGTTTCTACCTAAACCCTAATATGGATCTAGTTAGCCATGGCTTTCTCAAAATCCATAAACAAATATCAAATAAAAACAATAGCTAATCCAAAAACGGAATTGAAACAAAACTTCAAACCGTAAACGGCTGTGAAGCCGCAACAGCAGCAGCCTCCCTTCCTTCCTTCTTCTCTGTCTACGGCTCTCGCCTCCTCCCCCCTTCGCATTTTTCTTTTCTTTTTTTTATAGTGCTGCGAAAGAATACAACATAAGACCTAGCAACATTTTCCAAGGCCCAGTCCATTTGGGTCCATTACCAGCTTCCAAATTCAGACCCATTACCAAGATCCGACCACGACTTCCTATACCTGACCACCTGACATCACCACAAAACCACCGGATATACGAGTACTCTTTGCTGTTTTCTCGGCTTAAAATTCCAGCTGAATCTTCGCCGAAATCTTCACAGATTCACATTCATGCTCAACCTCCTTGGTAAACTCTATCTCTTTGCTTTCCTGACACTTTCCACGAGCCTATAACACTCGAGCCAACACCACTTCTCCATGTTGCCGGGTGTTCTCAATTAACTCCAGTTTCAGACTACATAAAACACCAATCTTCAGGCCATTACCAGATACTGATTTCGAAACCAGTTCTTTCCCGAGCATGGCCGCAACTCTATTTTCACGCTGTCTCGAACGATAGCCATCATCACCGATATCATAGACTTCCTGTTTTGTCACGAAAACTCAACTGCCAAACTTTCTCAACTGTCACACAGACTCGAGCTCTTTATTTCTCCTTTATTATCGATTACTACAGCCAACTCCGGTCTCGTGCACCGAGGTATATTCTGCTTCAACAGTTCTCGACCACAGCTCCTTCTTGTTAACCGGCAGGCGGCAGCAACATCTCTTTCCATTCCCTGACCTTCTACATCTTTTCAGTTGCAACTTGCAACCAGTTCCACCATTGGTTCATCGACTTCCCATAGCTCAGCCATCAACAACAGCTCCATCAGCACTAACAACAATCCGTTCAATCCGAAAAGAGCAACACCAAGTTGAGGTGTTTGACAGAAGGCCATTAAATGCCATGCAATCGTTATCTGCATCCCCACCTTGGACACGGGATCCTCCATGTCGAACTCAAATCAGTTGGCAGACAGTCCATCTCCATTACGTCTGCAGACTTGTTTAACCACCACTGCCACCAGTTGTTTCTATTCTCTGAGCTGCATCTCGTTCCTGACTGGTTGCACAAGCTCATATCAAAAAGACCCACTGAGAACTCCGCATTAGCTGCCAACATCAACGGCAGTGAACTCTTCATCTCCTTACTGCTTTCACCCATGAAAACTATTAAAGCCAACAGCTTTCTCCATCACTTCATTATCGAACACAACTGATCATAGCAGCTTAATCTCAACCAACCCATCTTCTCAGCGTAAATACCTTATTCATTCACTGCCTTCAACAGCTGAATCACAGTTTCATCGTTGTTGTTGTATTTCAGTTCACAACCATGAGCATGGCAACACCACCAACTCGACTCCATCTCCATGGCAGCTGACATGATGAGAAAGATTTGGGTGCGAGTGAATAATGGCAGCTGCTTCGAATTCTTTCCAAGAAAATGCTCGAAACTCCTTTCTTTTAGAGAACCACCAGCTCGAACGTTGATGAGTAATAAGAATTTCTTTCTCCTTCACAGATGACGAAATGTTGCTTGTATGTTCTGGTACATGGTGGGGAGTTAGCCACATCCACCTTTCTCTTAATGATGAAACACCACCTGCTTGCTTAAGAAATGAAGCTCTTGACGTCTTTGTTCACCTTTTGACCGTGCCAACCAGTGTCAGTGAAATTTAGCCTTTTCAGTTCACGACAACATTTCGACTCCTTTATATTGTCATGGTAACTAGACTGGTTGCTGATACATGGAAGTACCAGGCCAACCCATTTCATCATTCTCGTTGCAAATACTTATTTCTCCAAAAACACCTACAAGACATAAAATATCAAAATAAATAAAATCGAGTACTAATATTACAGAGAATTGAGACTAATATAGACACATAAATGCGTCTATCAAATACCCCCAAACTTATTATTTGCTAGTCCCGAGCAAATCAAAACTACAAAATAAAATCCTAACTCACTTTCGCAGGCATCGTCGATTGCATTTAGCGTATGCAATAAGCCTTTAAACCCCTAGGTGACCCTAGTGGCCGAGTTATAGTCTCGGGAGGGCTTACCAGAGATATACCCACAAAATCTTTACTCCAGACCCTAGCTATCTACGCAGAACCTTGGAAAGCACTAAAGAACCTCCTTGGTTGGCATACTTATTGATTATGGGAGGAAGTACCCTGACGCGAAATTTCAATTGATGTACACGAGTTTGCACTCAAGCATACTAAAATTCATATAAGTGACAAAGCTCTACTAAGATAGTTTCACTATGGACATCATATTCGGAGTCAACAAATCACATGGATAGATTAAGAGATGGATATAGAAAAACATAGATGGTTTTGATGTTGACTAAGTGAACAATGTTTCTCATATCTGTCTGAAGGCCACTTCCAAGATGAACCTATCCTAAATGACTGAGTTACCGGTCTGACTAATATCAACACACTGGCATATACAAGGGAACCAGTGGTCAATAGTCCTAATTCTAGGTCAACACAACTGGCATATACAAGGGTACCAGTGGTCGACTTTATTGAATTTTATTCCGTTTGGTCTAATGGTCTGGTCTCAATTTTTTTTTTTCATAACATTTTTTTTTC
This sequence comes from Papaver somniferum, assembly GCF_003573695.1. NCBI lineage: Eukaryota > Viridiplantae > Streptophyta > Magnoliopsida > Ranunculales > Papaveraceae > Papaver > Papaver somniferum. The sequence goes on from NC_039367.1 coordinate 3,588,530, forward strand.
TTTTTTTTTCATAACATTTTTTTTCTTTTTTTTTCATAACTTTTTTTTCTTTTTTTTTCATAACTTTTTTTTTCATAACTTTTTTTTTCATGGGTATCTCAATCACTCTATTTCACCCTAGCAATGGTAACAACTTGAATCGTGAGCCCCACCTAATCACTTAGAGAAACATAGTTTAAAATGAAAAATAAAAATAAAAACAGAAGTGAAAAGGACTCAACGAGATATGGTGAAACTATCATGTTATTTCTAACACCTGAGCTCTGTGCTTTTATGAATAGACTCTTTAGATGTTTCCATCTAGTCAGATTGGTTCCTCAACTCCTAAAACCAACATGCTTCCATCCACTTAGATTGGTTAGTGCAAACCTTAATAGGCATAAATTTCTAGGTTCTGGAGTTTATTTATAATGCAACTAAAAAGTTTCTCCCATACCCCCAAACTTAAATCTAACATTGTCCTCAATGTTCAAAAGATAAAATTAAAAGCATGAACAAGGAGAAACTGTTATCATTCGAAGCAAAAGAGTTAAGGAAAGATATTACCGTGTTGCATGAGCATGGGATACCTCCCAAGAAGTAAAATGTATTTTTTTTTCTTGCTGTCAGTAGAATGTCCTCAAACAAGGTGTGGGTATGGTACCCAAAAATAGATATCCAATCATATATATAGAGTCTGAAAAGTTGAGGATCATCCCAACTGGTCCGGTCGGCTGAAAATATGAACCTGCAAACACTATAAAGCTCCAAATGGATGCGTAAGTTCATTCCCAATATAAATCTGTAAGTAATATTCAAGTCATGCATGGACAGGATAATTAAATCACCCCCGTAAGAAATAAGTTCAGATTGTTTGACAGTTTCTATTCGCGGGGCACGCTCTAAATCAGGTTCCAAATCAGCGGAAATAACTTCCACGGCTGAAAGTTCAGTCGTGGAACAAGGGCTCAATAGAGCAATAATATCATGACTCATAGACCCACTATCATCTACAACGGTTTCATTATGAATATTATCAAGATGAGAAAAACCATAACTTGATAGGTCATACAATGGTTTAAAGGTCAAGGTCGGACCTTTCTCGGCTGATGAAACTAGTCGAGTCTCGGCCAATACTAGAGGTTATATTATGGGCTTCCATTTATTAGTGTCTAGCAGTGGTGTGGAGTCTAATAAGGCATTGACTTCACAAATAAAACTATCATCATCAAAATCATAGCCAAAATGAGTTAAGCAAACCTCTAGTGGATCTTCCAATTGGTCCTTGCAAAAGCTTTGTGAATCCATACTTTCTTTTCACCCGCAACACTTTTTAAGGTACCTAAAAAAAATCAAATAAACTGCGTAAAAAGGAACTAAAAAAAAAATCTAAAGAAAAACAAAATAAATTATATACAAAAATAAAAATAAAATAAAACAATTATGTACAAGAAAATTGATATCAATCAGAGAGTACTATACAGCCACTCCCCGGCAGCGGCGCCAACATCTCTTTCCATTCCCTGACCTTCTACATCTTGTCAGTTGCAACTTGCAACCAGTTCCACCATTGGTTCATCGATTTCCCATAGCTCAGCCATCAACAACAGCTCCATCAGCACTAACAACAATCCGTTCAATCCGAAAAGAGCAACACCAAGTTGAGGTGTTTGACAGAAGGCCATTAAATGCCATGCAATCGTTATCTGCATCCCCACCTTGGACACGGGATCCTCCATGTCGAACTCAAATCAGTTGGCAGACAGTCC
>NC_039367.1:3590287-3590445 GCF_003573695.1 Papaver somniferum
CAACACCACCAACTCGACTCCATCTCCATGGCAGCTGACATGATGAGAAAGATTTGGGTGCGAGTGAATAATGGCAGCTGCTTCGAATTCTTTCCAAGAAAATGCTCGAAACTCCTTTCTTTTAGAGAACCACCAGCTCGAACGTTGATGAGTAATAA
>NC_039367.1:3590455-3600084 GCF_003573695.1 Papaver somniferum
TTCCCATAGCTCAGCCATCAACAACAGCTCCATCAGCACTAACAACAATCCGTTCAATCCGAAAAGAGCAACACCAAGTTGAGGTGTTTGACAGAAGGCCATTAAATGCCATGCAATCGTTATCTGCATCCCCACCTTGGACACGGGATCCTCCATGTCGAACTCAAATCAGTTGGCAGACAGTCCTTCTCCATTACGTCTGCAGACTTGTTTAACCACCACTGCCACCAGTTGTTTCTATTCTCTGAGCTGCATCTCGTTCCTGACTGGTTGCACAAGCTCATATCAAAAAGACCCACTGAGAACTCCGCATTAGCTGCCAACATCAACGGCAGTGAACTCTTCATCTCCTTACTGCTTTCACCCATGAAAACTATTAAAGCCAACAGCTTTCTCCATCACTTCATTATCGAACACAACTGATCATAGCAGCTTAATCTCAGCCAACCCATCTTCTCAGCGTAAATACCTTATTCATTCACTGCCTTCAACAGCTGAATCACAGTTTCATCGTTGTTGATGTATTTCAGTTCACAACCATGAGCATGGCAACACCACCAACTCGACTCCATCTCCATGGCAGCTGACATGATGAGAAAGATTTGGGTGCGAGTGAATAATGGCAGCTGCTTCGAATTCTTTCCAAGAAAATGCTCGAAACTCCTTTCTTTTAGAGAACCACCAGCTCGAACGTTGATGAGTAATAAAAATTTCTTTCTCCTTCACAGATGACGAAATGTTGCTTGTATGTTCTGGTATATGGTGGGGAGTTAGCCACATCCACATTTCTCTTAATGATGAAACACCACCTGCTTGCTTAAGAAATGAAGCTCTTGACGTCTTTGTTCACCTTTTGACCGTGCCAACCAGTGTCAGTGAAATTTAGCCTTTTCAGTTCACGACAACATTTCGACTCCTTTATATTGTCATGGTAACTAGACTGGTTGCTGATACATGGAAGTACCAGGCCAACCCATTTCATCATTCTCGTTGCAAATACTTATTTCTCCAAAAACACCTACAAGACATAAAATATCAAAATAAATAAAATCGAGTACTAATATTACAGAGAATTGAGACTAATATAGACACATAAATGCGTCTATCAGCTGATTTTGGAAATTTCGAGTGTGTGGGTGAGAAACGAGTCTAAACCCTAAACAATGTACTGCAAGGGAGAACTTTGATTCGAGAGATCAATCTGTACGAATCCGGCCTAAACCAAGAAATGGTCATTCCAGACTTGCTTCGGTCACAAAGTGAAGGAGAAGGGTTGGTCTGGGGAGGGAAGCGAGGAGAGTGTTGAGACCAAAATAGTTGATTCGGGAAGAGTAGTTGTTTGACGACTTATATCAGAAAGTGGAAAGCTAACAGATTGAAAATCTAACAAGTGATTTCTGAGTGTTGTATTCTCCTGACCGAAACTTGTTCTTTGGTGGAAATAGGTGAGACCTATTTATACAAGTCGCAACAAAACGTATCCTGGTCTCGTAAGAAGTGGAAACGGTTGAGTAAATGGAAGAAAGAGGTAACGGGTAACGCCTGGAGTTGATGTTTCCATAATAAAAGAAACATTTCACCATTACTTCCTGTATTTACTAAACGCCTCACTCTTATGACACTTTCTTGTAACGGGCGTAGTGTACGCCGCACACTGTAAACCGCCAGACCAATACCCTGATGAGCATCCCCCATTTTTGTGACATGTTTTGATGTCTCGAGTGCTTTCGTGGAAAACGTGTAGCATGTTGCTATTGTTTGGAAAGTTAATATTGAGAGGCTTTCCGGTTCGGTGGTGACCTTCGACGGCCGAGATTTTGCATCTTGAGAAGAAGGTTAGACATTGATTGTGGTTACCTTCCGGTTGGTAGCCAGTAGCGTGTCCATGGTGTTTTCATGGCTTGCGCATGCTCTTGGCGTGGCTGATTAGGGTTTGGTGACGTGACCAAAGAATTGGCATAACTAAGTGTGTGTCGCATCCAAAGAGTTGGTAGCGTAGCCAAGAAATTGCCACAAGTCGTTTGGTGGCAAGCTTGTACGGCTGAGATTTGCATCTCAGAAGGAGGGGTAGACGTTGATTGTTGCAACCCTCCGTTTGGCGGCCAGCGGCATGGAGGCATAGACAGCAGGACTCGTGTATGCTCTTGGAGCGACCCAAATTAGAGTTTGGCACAAACCGTGGAACTTTGGCATCGCATCCAAGAGGTTGACACAAATCGTTTGGTTTGGTGGCAAGCTTGTACGGCTGAGATTTGCGTCTCAGAAGGAGGGGTAGTCGTTGATTGTTGAAACCCTCCGTTTGGCGGACAACAGCATGGAGGCATGGCCTGCACGGCTCGTGCATGCTCTTGGCGCGGCCAAAATTAGGTTTTGGCACAAACCGTGGAACTTTGGCGTCGCAGCCAAGAGGTTTCCAAAAATCGTTTGGTTTGGTGGAAAGCTTGTACGGCTGAGATTTGCGTATCAGAAGGAGGGGTAGCCGTTAATTGTTTCAACCCTCCGTTTGGCAGCCAGCGACATGGAGGCATGGCCGGCATGGCTTTGGCATGGTTTAGGCGCGGCCAAGCTAGGATTTTGGCATAGTTTTAGGCGCGACCAAAATTAGGGTTTTGGCATAGTTTAGGCGCGGCCGAAATTAGGGCTTTGCATTGGGACAAAAGTTGCCACGCGTTTGGTGGCGAACTTGGATGGTTGAGATTTGCATCTCATCAGAAGGAAGGGTGGCCGTTGATTGTTGCAACCCTTCATTTGGCAGCCAGCGGCATGGAGGCATAGACGGCATGGCTTTGGCATGGTTTAGGCGCGGCCAAGCTAGGATTTTGGCATTGTTTTAGGCGCGTCCAAAATTAGGGTTTTGGCATAGTTTAGGCGCGGCCAAAATAAGGGCTTGGCATTGGGACAAAAGTTGCCACGCGTTAGGTGGCGAACTTGGACGGCTGAGATTTGCATCTCAGAAGGAAGGATGGCCGTTTATTGTTGCAACCCTTCATTTGGTAACCAACGGCATGGAGGCATGGCCGGCATGGATTTGGTGCGGAGGTGTGGCTGGCATGGTTGGTATGCCTTTGGCGCGGAGATGTGGCTGGCATGGCATGCCATTGGCACGGTGGTGCAGATGGCATGGTTGGCATGCCTTTGGCGCGGAGATGTGGCTGGCATGGCATGTCATTCGCACAGTGGTGCGGCTGGCATGCCTTTGGCACGGAGGTGTGGATGGCATGGCATGTCATTGGCACTATGGTGCAGCTGGCATGGTTGGGATGCCTTTGGCGCGGAGTTGTGGCTGGCATGGCATGCCATTGGCACAGCGGTGCGGCTGGCATGGTTGGCATGCCTTTTTGCGCGGAGATGTGGATGGCATGATTGGCATGCCTTTGGCGCGGAGATGTGGCTGGCATAGCATGCCATTGGCACGGTGGTGCGGCTGGCATGCCTTTGGCGCGGAGGTGTGGCTGGCATGGCATGCCATTGGCACGGTGGTGCGGCTGGCATGGTTAGCATGCCTTTAGCGCGGAGATATGGCTATTAGGGTTTAGCGTGTCGAAACCCTAGTTTAAAATATGTGGCATGCGTGATTGGCATGTTTGGCTAGCACGCGCAGCTGGCATGTGTAGAGATGATGCCAGTCAGTACCGAGGTTTCTGTCATGGAGCATGGCATTTACATAAAAAAAAAGGTACCCCGGTAATTTTACGCAGACATGTTGAATGGTTTAATAAATGTGTTAGTGGCGACATTATTACTCAAGTGTGACGTCACTGTTTGACTAAGTTTTCATGATTTTAACCCTAAACTAAAAACCACCATCAACATTAAGTCCCCTGCTTAGCTCGGAACAGGGGCATTGTTGTGGGGTAAGCATAAGATGGTTGACAGACAAGGACAAAATGAAATGGCAAGTCATGAAAAGATGGTCAGGAAGATCCGTCTAACCTTTTCGAGAGGTAAGGAGAATTCGTGATTCCTGTGTTAGTGGCTTTGCGTAGATTTTGCTCGTGGTTCTGCTAGCTAGGTCGTGGATTGGTTGGCGTTGCTGGCTTGGCTTGGCATGCCGTTGGCATGGTGTAGCTTAAAACGGAGCCGTCATCGTAGTATTGGCTTGGAACGGGGATGTTAGCGTAAACTTGGCGTGGGCACTGGCTTGGGCTTGGCATGGCGTGAGCGTTGGCATGGTCTTGGCATGGCGTGAGCGTTAGCATGGGCTTGGGCGTTGGCTTGGTGTGGCGTGGGTACTGGCACGACACGGTGTGGGCGCTGGCATGGCGCGACGTTGGTTTGGCACGACACTGGATTGGCGTGGCGCGGATTGTTGGCACCGTGAAGCTTGTTCTTGCGAGCCCAATTGCCTTTTTCCATACATAGCTCAAATAGGAAATCCTTTCCTTATTCAAATTCCAAAAGTATCACACCTATAAAAGAGTTTGCTCTCCTTTTTATCTCGTATCTTTGTTCTCACGTCCTTGCGCTAGCGGTAGAGTGGTAGTAATAAAGCGCGCAAGCATATTCCAGGTATGTATTCCAGCTTTTCTCTTTCAATCTTTTTTTTTTATATTGGTGCAAACCCTAGCCATAGGTGTATCTTCCATGAACTTGTAGAAATATTTCAGCATGAACACCACAGTAATGTTAGCCACCTCAATTATTACGCAAAATAGGCATGCACGGGCAGGTGACTTCCACCAATTCCTTTCCCACAAAAACCTAGTTTTTAGGTTTCCTCCTTTTCCTTGGGGTGATTGTGTGCATAGTTTCCACGGTGGGGCGCGCTTTCGTGGACGGGTGCGTACTTTCCGCTGCAAGGTACGACTTTTGCAAGGGGCGTGCTTTCTGCGGAAACGTAGGGTTTGCTAGTCCCCATTTCTTCGTTTATGAGCGTTATGGCTTGCAACTTAAAACAAATTGGTCCGCATCCAAAATGGATTCTCCGTTGATGATAAAATAGTTTTCATGCACTTTGTAGTAACTTGTCTTCGTACCCCTTTCTTTCTTGTAGTTGAAAACGTAAGCAGCTTAAAAAGGTTTCCTTAGGATGTCACCTGAGAAAATCCCTGCCACGGCTTTGAAAAATATTGGAAGCTCTAAGCCAAACATGGATGATGAATTTTTCACAACGTCCGCCACAGCTTGGATAAATCATCCTAAGTTTGTGCCCGTCCTTTTGACCGGTTCAGAGGGTGAAGGAGACACCCAGTCGGTTCGACTAATACGATTTTGCCTTCAGAGGCAAGAGTATCCTGCTTATTCCATTGACTTCAGAATCTGTCAGAGTCCGTTGCGTTCTTTCGACAAGTGGATGCAATTCATGATAAGTCAGGATTGTGTAAAAGAAAATTTGATCAAAGCGCAAATCATTGGCGTTGTCACAGCTTCTGCGGCGCTTCAAATCAGGAAAGATATCCCGAGCTTAGTTGCTTTCATCTCCCGAGGTGTCCAGACACTCACACGGCCATATGCAGGTGGGGTGAAATGACTGTCTCTTTGGAAAGTGTAGTTGTCTTGCTGAACCTTCTCATAACAGGGAATCCTTATATCACCTTGTTTGAAGATGAAGAACAAATGCACGCTGCTCTTGTTGCGAAGTTAAAAGGATTTTTCCGGAAGGAAAACGAGACGAGGTGTTTCTACAGCTGGTGGATGTCTCAATGGTTCCCAGATGAATCGGAGCCAGATCAAAAGAATAGTACGCTTCATGTCGCGACATTCTTGGTTCTTTGGTTATCCAGGGACATTTTTGACGACGGCTCTGGTAAGAAGGAAATAAGACAGGGTCTCATTAAGTTTGCCATCAGATTAGCGAAAGGTGTTGTTTTCCCCATTGGCGACTTGTTTCTCGGTTTTATGTACACACATTTGGATCATCTGGTTGCGGACATGCGTTCTTCAAACAGCTATATGAAAGTGGACTCATACGTCCATGTTGCTTTTCTTCAAGCGTGGTTGTGGGAGCATTTCGAGAAGTGCGCTCCCAAACCGCTGGTTTTACTTCCCGAGTCTTGGGGTGGTTCTAGGATACTTCGCTGGGTGAACAGGCGCCCAAGATCCGGATCGAACCTGGTTGACTTCCTTGAAAACTCCTACACAATCAACTTTAGTCCATGGGCTCCGGTGCATGGCTCCATAGTTCAAATATACACTTTTGCCTCTGTTCCGAATACATCTTTGCTTTCTGAAAAGAATACGAGCATTGGGGAGGTTGTATTCATGCGAAGTTGCACGCCTGGTTATGTACCGTATTTATTTCGAAGATCTTGTCAGGAAGTCTCTTACAACATTGACAGGACGGATCGACATATGGGATTTGACCAACGGGTCCAGCTCTCTCGTCAGTCGGTTGTTCTAGAAAACTTTTTGCCAGCTGCTCTTGATGCTAGTGCTCTTGCGCCGGGTATAAGTCTTCCCTTCTTTCTCTCGGCACGAAATCCAACAATAACTTCTAAGTATAACATATTCTGGCAGGATGAGTTCCTTTCCATTCATGGATTCGTGAATGACGTAGTGAAGAATACCCGTGGTAAGCCTTATGCTGCAACTTTAGAAAGGCATCCATTGTTAAGGGATCCTTCCTCGCCAAAACGGAAATCTCATAACACGGACACGGACACGGACAGTACCCAAAAGAAGGAGCGAAGGTCGAAAGATCGCGCGGGTGGTTTTCGATCAGATTGAACGGCCCTTGTGACTTTCAGTTCTTCCAGCGTTCGGGTATGTATTCTTTTTCTTGCCCACTCAGTCGGACTGCACAGTTCTTTCGTTATTGAAAATCTTTCCTTATTACTTAACCAGCGCGTGAACGCCTTTGCCCAGCTTGCACGTAGTCAGAAAACGGTGGCTCTCGCAGTATAGGGTGGCAATGCTGAGCCTCAGATAACGGCGGCTCTCGCGGCAGAGGGTGACAATGCCGAGCCTTCTTGCGGTGAAGAAGAGCTCGAAAATGAGGAAATCTCGGAATCTAGTGATGATGAAAATAGCTCTTCCAACAACAGCGCTAAGTCTTCTTCTAGTCAGTATGAAAGTGAATCAGTGAGTCTTCCACGCATTCTTCTTCTTCCTTTCTCTCTTTTTTTTTTGAAAAATGTCTAAACCACGATATCGCAGGGAGAACCCGCTCCTAAAGATGGCCCCGAGGCGGAAAACCATGAAGATATAGCTTTGTCTCCAACCGTGGCAGCTGCGCCTGGCGACCCGGAAATGGAGGTCGATCAAGATGAAGATGTTGTTGCGTCTCAAGTAGTGGAGAGTGCTCTAGCGACCGCTGGCGCCATTGTAGTTAGGAATCCCTTGCCAGTTGTCGTTTCGGTTGTGGGCTCCGTTTCACTCCTCCATACTGAGTTCCTTATCCAAATCATGTGTTGATCGGCGGCTCCAGCGTGCCATCCAAATACGAGATGTTATATACCAAAATATGGGAAAGGTATGGACACATCGCCACAACCAAAAAGGTTACTAGTCGGTTTGCGCCGGTCAAGCGTGTGGAGGAAGCTTTATCTTCGGTTGAAGACATGTGAAAAGTGACTGGCCATATCGTTTCTGAGGACGTGGTCTCAAGATGGAAGTTCCATCGTGATGTGTGCATAGACCACGAGTTCGACTATCCCTGGTTTATTGAAGATTTCTCTGAGATCTAAAAGTTGCAGACCACGGCGGTTGAAGGCCCTTCCGCGGATGAGGTCGCACAACAGGAGGCGGAGATCAAAAGATTGTCCACGGAGCTGAAGCTGAAATGGGCGGCTCTCGAAAGCACGAAGGAGGATTTCTCCAAGAAGAGCAAGCAATTACTAGATGGTTTTCCTTGAATGTATTCCTGTCTTCTGAACTTATTTATTAAAGTTTTTTTTTTTTTGAAAGGCGAACATAGCGTCTGGTTCATGGTTCGATTTGAATTGATAGATAATCGTCTCCTATGAGGGTTTTGGATTATTCTTTTGGAATGAATTTTTTTTTTAGAATAATGTTGTTTTTGGTTATGACTATATGTGGCATAAATACCACAGGAGAGTCATGGAGTTGTGAATATTTTATTGTCAGTAGAAAGTATGGGATGAAACATTGGGATAGCATGGATGTCGGTTTCTACTATCTATGTGCAAACTCTAGGTAGTAGAACATGCAACTCGTCTGAAGAGACTTACTTTCTTTTTAGAGTCTCCCAACAAAATGGATCTCACGGATGTAAATCTGAGTTTTTTTGGGGGGCGGCGTCGTGACTGTGAAAAGTCCCCAATCATTCCTAAGTCCCCAGTCGTTCCAGAGTCGTCTGATAACCGAGGCGGCGGCTAGTCTGCTTCATCATCTCGATATCTGGGTTGAAAAGATGAAATCGGAAATCGATAATTAATATTGTGACCGATAGATTAATCTTCCACTGTGGTCGCCAATTGTTTGAGGGTGAAATCAGTTTCTTCTGATTTTGGAAATTTTGAGTGTGTCGGTGAGAAACAAGTCTAAACCCTAAACAATGTACTGCAACGGAGTACTTTGATTCGAGAGATCAATCTGTAAAAATATGGCCTAAACCAAGAAATGGCAGTTCCATACTTGCTTCGGTCACAAAGTGAAGGAGAAGGGTTGGTCTGGAGAGGGAAGCGAAGAGAGTGTTGAGACCAGAATAGTTGCTTCGGGAAGAGTAGTTGTTTGACGACTTATATCAGAAAGTGGAAAGCTAACAGATGGGAAAGCTAACAAGTGATTTCTGAGTGTTGTATTCTCCTGACCGAAACTTGTTCTTCGGTGGAAATAGGTGAGACCTATTTATACAAGTCGCAGCAAAACATATCCTGGTCTCGTAAGAAGCGGTAACGGTTGAGTAACTAGAAGAAAGCGGTAACGGGTAAAGCGGTAACGGGTAACTGGAAGCTCGTGCAAGCTCTTGGCGCGGCCCAAATTAGGGTTTGGCACAAACCGTGGAACTTTGGCATCGCAGCCAAGAGGTTACCACAAATCGTTTGGTTTGGTGGAAAGCTTGTACGGCTGAGATTTCCGTCTCAGAAGGAGGGGTAGCCGTTGATTGTTGAAACCCTCCGTTTGACGGCCAGCGGCATGGAGTCATGGCCGGCATGGCTTTGGCATGGTTTAGGCGCGGCCAAGCTAGGATTTTGTAATAGTTTTAGGCGCGACCAAAATTAAGGTTTTGGCATAGTTTAGGCGCGGCCAAAATTAGGGCTTGGCATTGGGCCAAAAGTTGCCACGCGTTTGGTGGCGAACTTGGACGGCTGAGATTTGCATCTCAGGAGGAAGGGTGGCCGTTTATTGTTGCAACCCTTTGTTTGGTAGCCAGCGGCATGGAGCCATGGATTTGGTGCGGAGGTGTGGCTGGCATGGCATGCCATTGGCATTATGGTGCGGCTGGCATGGTTGGCACACCTTTGGCGCGGAGATGTGGCTGGCATGGCATGCCATTGGCACGGTGGTGCGGCTGGCATGGTCGGCATGCCTTTGGCGCACAGATGTGGCTGGCATGGAATGCCATTGGCACGGTGGTGCGTATGGCATGTTTGGCATGCCTTTGGCGCGGAGGTTTGGCTGGCATGGCATGCCATTGGCACTATGGTACGGCTGGCATGGTTGGTATGCCTTTGGCGTGGAGTTGTGGCTGGCATGGCATGCCATTGCAACGGTGGTGCGGCTGGCAT